>NW_006239018.1:1484007-1554225 GCF_000226075.1 Solanum tuberosum
GGGGGGGGGGGGGGGAGGAGCACTATTTGCTTGAAATAAAGAAACAACATATCCGGAATTGAGATTTCTTTTGTAATGGATGATTGTTGTTCTCTTGAAGCTAGCCTTTGTTCTTTTTGGAAGTCATGACAAATGGACCCGCTTTGAGTTTGCAACTTAACTTTTCCTTCTTCTGATGGTGGTTGCTCTTATAACTCGGGCTTGAAGCTTCTATTAGTGCTGAGGTAAGATATGAGATATTACAAGAGAGGAGTGTTGAGTCCCATCAAATTTATTAGCCGATAGGCCAACCATGAGTCTTGGTTAGCCCTTTGTGAGTCTTAAAGTACTCCATAGAAACTGCAGAGCTAGCTGTGGAAAGTTTGTAAACTTCAAGTAATAAATTTCTTGTGTGTTTTCACCCCATTGAACTCTTGACTGTTTTTTCTGGACTCGAGTACTGGGTTCACAATCACAATAAAGAGAGGAAAATTAGGTGATTTTGTTTTTTATTTACTTAATCCTTGGTTGATATAGTTACTTGATACTCGTGTGTGTGCCGGAGAAAGATATGAAGTCTAGTCCAAACACTATCATTGTTTAAAAAGGAACACAGTCATGCCATAATCATGGGAAATAGGTAAGTTAATAATTAGAGTGTAATGTTCATATCATGAAGGTGTAAACATGGGATGTGTAAATGGGTTAGGTGGTCAACCTCGCCTTATGAGTACTAATTTATATTACCCATCAGTATTGCATTCAGGTAGTAAATACTCTTTTATTCTTAATCAGAGTTTTGTCGGTGGAGCTCGAGAAATAAAATTGTCTTTATTAGATAGTGTTTTACCCTCAAAGTAAGACTTGTGAATCTAGATTAGTCGAGCCTCCACACGGGTGGACACTTGAAAGAAAACAAAAAAATTTCCCAGACCTCGTACCTATAGTATCCCCTGATGAAAGTAGTATTAGGGCCTGTTTGGATTGGCTTTTGGCTTATGACTTATAAGCCAAAATCCTAATTCCTAGCTTATGGCTTATTTTTGTTATTTTGGCTTTAAAATAAGTGCTTATAAGCACTTTTTAACTTTACCCAAACACTTCAAAACTGCTTAAAAGCTATTTTGGCTTAAAAGCACCTAAAATAAGCCAATCCAAACGGGCACTTACTGCATATGACCTTTTATCTTGTTGTTTGAAAGAAAAAAGAGAAAGAAAAAAAAAAAAAACTTAGATAAATGAAAGACAAATCGTATCTAGTCATATAGATAACCTAACGTATACGCAAATTTGCTTAGTCTTAAGATTTTGAGAAACACAAAATTTGGTCAAAGTTACTTCTTTAATTTTATAAAATGTATGAAACTAAAGTAGTTTTCTACTTTAAGAATGAACATCATCATTTTTGCTTTGTATTATTTAAATGGAATCAATGGCTGCGTTTATTGAATTATGTTGATCACTCTCCTAGTCTTCGATGGATTGGGAGAAACAGTAAGAGAATTAAGATAAATCAAAAGGTTTTAATCCAAAATTTTGCTATGAGGAAGATTTTATATATACATGTGTGTGTATTTTTGCTACCTAAAATAGGGAGGGAGGTGAGCGAGCGAGATGGGAAGGGAGATAGTCATGTATCTCAGATACATGTGAATTACACTAGATACTAGTATTAGTATGTATCTAGTGTGATTCACATGTATTTGTGATACCAGCTACCTATGAGAGTGGCGAACGAGATTATTCTATGTATTTCATATACATGTGAATCTACTTAGATACAATGTATCTAAAATAAATTACATCTAATTTTGTCTCCATCTATCTCAAGATTAATGTATCTAGATATATCTGAACACATCAAAATTTAATAAAATTCGTTGTATTGCAAATTAAAGAGCATCTAAGTACTTAGCTCCTATACTAATGTGATTTTTGTAAGTTTCTTAAAATTAAATTGTAGAAGAAATATACAATAAGAAGTCAAACAGTACTAAAAATTATACTATGATTTTTTTTCTTCTTCAAAAATTTGGCAAAAACTATTTCTTTTCAATCCTATAAAAGCAAGTGAATATTTTCCTTTACGTGCCTACCTCGTGGTAAACATGATTCTTTTATATTTATATATATAATATATAGTAGATTCGTTTAAACAAAATTCAAGTCGCGTCTATCTAGGACCATTTGACCATAGACCTTGACATAAATCTTCATTCAAATATTTGAAAATAATATTTAGAGATTATTTCAAATAAACATTCATTTATTGAATTCATAATATGCTTAACAACATCATTTATCCTAAACTTATCCATTAATGTTTTGTTAAATAGATTTGCACTAAAGTAACTTGATTTTGTAAATATATTTTTACACCGTGAATATATTTACCATTGAAATTTTGTTTTGATTATCAATTCATTTTATTTTCAAGATAGGAAGTGAATGAACATAAACCAAATCAATAAAATGTTATTCCTATAATTTGTTTAGGTCAATTTAGACAATATGAATTGCTCAAATATGGAGGGATCAATTCCAATTGTACTGAAATTGACATATCACATGCATGTTAGAACAAATTACACTAATATTGACAAAGCACAACTTGATCGAATTGTAGACTATATTTGACGCAAGAAAACCTATCGTCGAGTATCTAGCACTCCGCGTGGGCACTATTCTCACGCACTTACTTATTTTTACGTCTGTTTGTCTTATTTCTCTTTTTATTTTTTGTCTCTTTTTCGTTTTAATAATTTCTTAATTATAACATTTGAAGTGACATATTTATTAGCCACAAGATTGGGGTATTTTGACACATTTTATGTATGTTTAATTTAAGACTATAAGATTCAAATTAAAGTTATCTTTATTTTTTAACTCAACGTCAAGTTAAAATAAGACAAATAATTAAAACAGAGGGATTATTATATAAGTACATACTAAATTTGTATGAAGCCTTATTTGATAGAGAGAGTTTTACCTCTCAAAGTGAGATTCTGATGTCAATATAAATTAGTCGAGTCTTAAAATGGATGCTAATTAGAGGCGGAACTAAGTGGGGTTCGTGGATTCGGACGAACCCAATAACTTTTTCGTAGATGCTATATTTGTATTAGAAAATTAAATAAATAAAAATGTATATTAACTTGTGAATCCCCTAACAAAATTGATTGACGGCTCAATGATAAGGAAGGTGTCATGGAAATGCTTTCCACACTAGTGATCTGGGTTCGAAAATATTTTCTTTTATGTCCAAAAATTTAGAATTCCTAATCCTGGCTCCACCTATGATACTAATTAACTTCATGCAAAAAATAATAAAATAGAAACGAAAGATTTCTTTTTAAAGGCTTTCTTTTTTACTCCCTCTGTCCCTAATTACTTGTCCACTTTTCCATTTATAGTTGTCCCTAATTACTTGTCCATTTTGACAAATCAAGAAAGGATATTTTTTTTTTACCTATTATACCTTCAATTAAATGACTAATTACTTTGAAAAATGCAGAACTTTTCATCAACTTCATAATTAATAGGGGTAAAATGGTAAACTCTTATGTTATTAATTGATTTCTTAATAGATGTGCCAATTCAAAAATGGATAAGTAATTTGGGATAGTGGGAGTATTCTATTACATGAATCGTAACAAAATTTCAAAGTAGAGAACGACCAAAATACAATTTTTTAAATAAAAAGTTGAGATTCCCAAATCTTTTTCTTATTAAATATTGCATGTTGTTCATCTTTTTATTCCCATATATAATTTACTATATACTTTCTACTATTTATGTGTTGTAATATGCTTATTCGCATTTGTGCTTTAGCAAAAGCTTATTTTATTTTATTATCTATTCCATTAATTGTCATGTTTTCTTTTAAATTGCTTATTCAAACTATCTCACTTTACAGAGTAGCTATAAGTACCTAATTATTGAAAATTACTAATTTAAATAAAGGTAGTTATTTTCTATTGATATATGCATGTTATCTTCTGCTAAATCAATTATTTTGCAATTACACTTTATAGCGAAGCCACTATCTATTTTCTATTGCCATGCATGTCGTCTTCTGCTTTAATTTCCCACTTACGTACACTTTTAACAAAGCTACCTACTACTAAGAATACTAAAAACAAATCGGCTTTTACAAAATCGATGAAGTTTCCTAGTTTTTTCATAAATATTTTAAAATAAATTAAAGCAATTTGGGATTGATTCAAATATTTAATACTCCCTCTGTCCCTAATTATTTGTCCATTTTTCCATTTATAGTTGTCCCTAATTACTTGTCCATTTTGACAAATCAAGAAAGGACAATTTTATTTTACTTATTATACCATCAATTAAATAACTAATTACTTTGAAAAATGCAAAACTTTTCATGCACTTCATAATTAATAGGGATAAAATGGTAAACTCAATATGTCATTAATTGATTTCTTAATAGGTGTGTCAATTCAAAAGTAGACAAGTAATTAGGGACAGAGGGAGTATGATATTGAATTATTTCTAGCATTTTACTGTGCGCGCTTTTTGATGAAATATTTTATAGTTTTGCATTTTAAGAATCGAGACACGGTTCATTGATTTTCTAAAACAGAAAACAAAAACGATGGAAGTATGCAATTTTTTTCTGTATTTCTTATATTTTCATGTAATCTTGATGTCTATTACTATGAAATAAGAGAAATTAGTGAGAAAACGAAAGAGAGAGTAAAACTAAATAAATTTATTTAATTATTTCGTGCATTGAATCAAAATATATAGGATTATATCACTATTCATAAACAATAATGTTGAAAAGGGTAAAAAATGTCTTAAAACTATGTGAAATAAATAAAAATATTTTCTGTTTATACTTTGGTACAAAAATGTCCTTGTTATCAATACTTTAATAACAAAAAAGGAAAAATTACAAAAATCCCACCTTTTAGTTTACTTATTACCATAATCCCCTATAAGTTTTACAAATCTCCAAAATCCCTCATTTTCGCGCATCAAATTAGTGTATCATGTATAAAATGTATATCAGATTAGTGTATCATGTATAATTACTTAACGATTAATGTATCTCGCCATCAGATTAATGTATCAGCGCTTATATTGTTGTATCCATTTGAGTATTTCTGTAATTATAAACTTTTAAGGGATAGATTGTAATTTTGCCTTAAAAATATGTAATTTCTGTAATTTGCCCAAAAAAAATCTTCTTGTCTTTAATAGAGTTTGATCCATAAATTCTCCTATTGTTGCTAAATGAGTCAAAACTATTTTTTTTTTCCAGAATTTATAACAAAAGAGAGAAGACAGGAACAAAAAGAAACCGCCGAAAGCTTTTCTTGAATAGAAAATATAGTTTCTGAATTACAAGAGAAAAATAGAGCGTGTATTGACTCTGTATTAACTAACTCCCTTTTAATAAAACTCCTAGCTTATAGTGTTTTATTCCACTAAACAAACTTCCAAACTTATTCCTAAAGTTCCTTAACTCTCAGGCCACTTTCTAAGGTGAACAAACCTCACCTAGATAATTGTTTGACCTGATAAATGCAGTAAACAATATAAGACAGTATGTTGAACTAATTTTTTCTTCTTAAACACTTCCTATTCCTGATAAAAATATTACTTTTAAAGAACCGTATTCTCATTTTATTTCATTTAAAACCACTTTTAAGTAATAAGTAAAAAGACTATTTTGACTCATTAAGTAGCAATAATTAAGGACATTTTAAATCAAAATATTGGCAACAAATATATTTTTAAATCAAAATATAAACAAATGACATTTTTATTCATTTCACATAATTTAAAGGTATTTTTGATCTTTTCCAAAAAATAATGTATAATAAAATAAAAAATATATTATTTTCCTTATAAATCCTACTTAAAACTTAAAAAGGAAAATAAATTAATGTAGATTCCATTCTTTTCTACTCTACTAAAATAATTGAAAAGTACTCCATTAGATTTGGATTAAGAAAAGTAATTATTATACCAAACTAGTACTACTATTTTCTTATTTCTAAATTAAAAATCAAAATTCAGTCAACCAAATTAAAATCGAATAATCAAATAATAATATTTTCTTAATACGATGCAAATGCAAAGCTATATCTAAAGTCTTATTTGTTTTAATATATATAATCTCATGTTGTCCTCCTCGCATCTCTGTATAAATAGACTCCCAATATCAAAATATTATCTCACACTCAGTTCGTAAAATCCTCTCTTCCTCTTTGTTCATTCACTTGTTCTTTCCACGTTAAGAATTCTTTCAATATAATTCTGAGATCGAGCGATAAATATTCATTCATACGCTTTAGCAGCCATGCCTGAATCACTATTAGCTGGAGAGAGGTTCCGCATTGGTTACGCTCTTGCACCCAGAAGTGTAAGTAGCTTCATCCAAGATTCTCTCATCGTTTACGCTGAAAAACGAGGCATTGATCTCATCCCAATCGATCTCGAAAAACCATTGATCGAACAAGGTCCTTTCGACTCTGTTTTCCACAAGCTCTACGATGCAGAATGGAAGAAGCAATTGGAAGAATTTTCACTTGAAAACCCCACTGCTATCATAGTCGACCCGATTGAATCCATCGAGAAGCTCCACAATCGAGTCTCCATGCTCGATGCAGTTAAGCAATTGAAAATTGAAAATCTAGAAATTCCCCTGCAGGCTTTCGTTGACTCCAACGAAAGCCTGCAGGATGAAATTGCTAATCAGGGGATGAAATTTCCCCTGATTGCAAAGGCGGTGATTGCTAATGCTACAGCTGACGCTCATCAGATGTCTCTAGTGTTGAATGGCGACGGATTAAACGGAATTAAAACCCCAATCGTATTACAGGAATTTGTAAACCACGGGGGAGTGATTTTCAAGGTTTATGTAGCAGGGGATCATGTGAAATGCGTGAAGAGGAAGTCGTTGGGTGATATAACCGAAGAGAAATTGGGGAATTCGGAGAATTTGATTCCGTTTTCACTGATTTCTTACTTCGCTGATAATGACCAGAGCGATGAGAGTTTAGCGAAGCTGATGGAGGCAGCAGTTATGCCTCCATCAAGCTTCGTTAACGAAGTTTCAAAGCAGTTACGACGTGCTTTGAAACTTCATCTTTTCAATTTTGACATGATAAGAGATAGTAGAGATGGAAATCGGTATCTAATTATTGATATCAATTATTTCCCTGGTTATGCTAAAGTGCCTGAATATGAACAAATGCTGACTCCCTGTTTTCTTGATTTAGCTCACCAGAAGCGCAGCAAAGAGACTGCTAATATTGACCATGAGGCAGATTCGACTGGTCATAAGACGCAGGAGGCAGACTCTAATGGTCATATAGTGGACAATTAATATTTCTCTCATGTTGATTATGTTAATTTGATTTGTGCTGATTAAGATTATTGGGCTTTAACTGTTTGATTTGCAATTAATGTTGACATTTGGGACTGTTGAGGATACTCCTCCATCTCGATTTACTTGTCAAATACTCGTTTCTTAATTTGATTTCTCCTTTTATTTCTCGTCCACTTTTACTTTTCACTTATTTCTAAAATAAATTTCCATTTATACTTATCTATTTTAAGTTTTGACATATCAAGAAAAGATAAAAAAAATTTCCATAGTTTAGCTTCATCATTAAATATTCTTTCTCCGAATCAGTTTCCACGACTTAATACTCCCTCCATCCACTTTTATTTGCCATATTGCATTTTTATAAAGTCAATTTGACTAATTTTCAAAGTTCAATTCGATATTTTATACAAAAAAATTAGATATTTAAAACCAATACGAAAAGAACTATAAATTGCAATTTTTTCGTATATCAATATGATGAAAATATACATCATAAAATGTTAGTCAAAAGTTTTATAGTTTAACTCTATAAAAAGAAACTATGACAATTAGGAGTGGACGGAGGTAGTAACATCATTTAATAGGAATCGTTTGATAAAATACCTATAACAATAATAATTTTTAATGAATGTGTCAAGTCAAACAATGACAAGTAGTAGCGAACGAAGGGAGTACTTGTCATTTCTGACAATTCCTATCAATTAATAGAGATAAAATGATAAATTCATTGCATTAATTATTATTTTTTGTGTGTCAGTCAAAATTTAACGAGTAAAAAGGGACGATGAGAGCATTCAAATATTTAAATAAAGCGTCTGGTTCCTTAATTAAGAAGCAAAAGATGTAAATTAGGTTGAGTACTAGCGACATGATTAGCGGTTAAATTAACAAGTCCAAAATTAATCTCAATCCAATAGCGTTCTTTCACTCATTTCCATGTACTTTTCGCTCTCTTTCACTCGTTTGTTTGGAAAAAAAATTATTTCGACATTAATTATAGAATTGTTATTTTATTTTTAATATAGAATAAAAATAACATTTTAATTTCGAAATAATTAATTTTATAATTTTATCTCAATCAAACATGAGATAAATACATATTAAAATTAATTGCGAAATAAGTTACTCATAGATCTAGTATTCATTTTCTCTCGTTTGAAACAAGTCCTTAGAGTATTCTTTCTTTTATTTCCATCTTGAAAACCCAAATGTGTAAGAATATTGGGAAAAGGAAATTGATAGCTGAAGATGATATTCGATCTTGAATAATTACATACTTATATTCAATATACAAGTAGCGGAATTTATTCATTACACAAAGCAAAAAGCATGAAACCCGCCTAAACAATAAATTACTCGTTCTGTTCGCTTTTATTTATTCATAATAAACCTTTAGATTTTTTTTATCAAATATAATAAGTGAAGTGCATATTTTATTATAATAACTATTATAATTATTAGCATTTCAAAAAATCTTGGGCAAATAATTAGAGGAAATAG
Source organism: Solanum tuberosum (assembly GCF_000226075.1). Classification (NCBI taxonomy): domain Eukaryota; kingdom Viridiplantae; phylum Streptophyta; class Magnoliopsida; order Solanales; family Solanaceae; genus Solanum; species Solanum tuberosum. The sequence continues at coordinate 1,492,853 of NW_006239018.1, forward strand.
TGGCTAATGTTAGGAGTAAAATAAGAAAAAAAGATTATTTTTCAATTGATATGCAAAAATAGACAAGTGAAAATAAAAATTTATATTTAACATCATGGACAAGTAAAAGTGATCAAACGAGTAGTACTATGAAATACTAGTTTGACGGTTCAAAGTTGTGAAATAGCAACAAATTACTTCCTCAATAATTTTATGTGTCTTGACGTAATAAGTTTAAGAAAATCGGGAAGATTTTTGAATATTATTATTTTAAGCCAAAAAAATGTGGTTAATATATCATAATATCTCATAAATCTTGTAATAATTTATACAAGTATGGTAGACTTCATAATTTCTTGGAGGCTACTATACTCTAAATCTTAGCTTATACCTATAAAAATGAACAATATATTTCCTTGAAAAAACATTTCAAAATTCCATAAAGTCGGGATATTCATAAAGAATACTTCAACACATCAAATTTTTTAGTCAATATTGCCGTCCAACGTTTCAAGTTATCGAGTCCAACATTTTAAGCGATCAAATACATCACAATGAGGTTCAATCATCATACATTCAAAAAAATATGCTATAACAATTTTTCAATTACTGAGGTAATCTCTAAGAGAAAAATCAAGGAGAAACAAAATTGTGTACTCACAAAAATTTATCAAAATCCTTGTATCATCATATTTTATTTATAATTGTAATTTATTTTACCGCTTTAAAATTTGTGATAAATACAAATATGGAATATAAATTAAAGCCTAACTTTATATGAAAAATGAAACTATTTTTTAAATAATTACAAATAAAAATAAGACACATAAATCTAAACAAAAAAAAAGTAATTATCTCTCTCTTTATTTTGTCTTGAAAAAACAAATGTTTAAGAATATTTAGAAAATTGATAGCTCATGATGATATTCGATTTGTACATTTACATTCTTTGATACCTTGTAGGAATAATATTCAATAAAAATAGGGAATTTACTCATTACACAAAGATAAAGCATGAAATCTACATAAAATTGAAGTCACTACTAATAAAATACCTATTTGACGGCTTACATGAAGTTATAATTCGTTTTTTCTCTTTTAAAAGTTTGAAAAAATTGATAGCTCAAAGGGTGCGTTCATATTAAATCGTATAAAATTTTTGAAAAATATTTTGTTAGAAAAGAAAAAGGAAAATGACTTTTTTAGTAAAACTAGAAAAAGAATTTCATAAATGAGATTCCATATTCACTATATTCTCTCCTGCGTCTAATCCGTACACCGCAGTTGAAGGGGAATAAGCTGTCTCAAAATTACTCCATTGCTTTTCTTTGAACACCCATGTTTTCCTTTGTTGTTAGATTATCTCATGTTGGTTAAGAAATTTGGACTAGGCATATAGAGGATTACTAGTTTTTGTGATCGATTTAGATATATAATATTTTTAAATTAAAATATTAGATCTAGAATGAAATCTCAATTGTCTACTTATTTTACTCGATATTGAGCTCATATATGATTTCTAACTTTGGAAAAATAGCAAATTAAGTGATGGCCTTTTAATTGAATGTTATTAAGAACATGTTTAGATAGTCAATCATTTTAAAAGTCAAGAATTGGATCAGATTACGCTGTTTGGATTCTAAATAAATCTAACTATTAATTAATTTTAATTTTTTAAATAACTTTTTTTTGAAAATTGTATTTCCTACTAGAATGATCATGAAAATAAAATAAGTAAAGTTGAATGACTATGGAAGCTAATTAATTAGTAGATAAAATTGAATGACTTTTGAAAAACAAATAAAGTTGAATAAATGATATAATAAAATAATTTGAAAAAACAGGTAATCATATAACCAATTTTTTTTAAATGGCTCTCCCAAGCACCTTGAGCTGTGGAGATTATGTTCATGTAACTTGTATCTTATGATCAGTGTAAAGTGCACATTATTTATAATTAAGAGGTTGTAAGTCTCTTTTTTATATTCAATTTATTTGTCATTCATTTTTAACTAAAGACCATTTTAGCATAAAAAATCATCTTTTTAATCGATTAAGTCAAACTATAAGTAATTTGATTTCACAAATTTCGAGATATGTAGGTTGAATTCAATGTTCAAAATTTAATTGTATTTAAAGAAATCTCTACTCGTCTTATAACTCTCAAGCTCTTTGTCTCTCCATAATCCAAAGTTGGAATAATAGGTTTTTATCTTTAAAATCATCTTTTAAATCAAGCATCTTGAATTGTAAATAAGTGGCTCACATAACATGAGATATGTAAAGAATTCGGTATCGAATTTAACAAAAAAAATCTTAAATTTCATATATCAATTACTTTTTTCAAGTGATAAATTAGTGGTTCGATAAATTTGAATCTTTGTTCAAACTCTCTTAGTCTCTTTCATCAACCCTAACCAAAAGACAGGACAATTATATGTTGACACCTATTTTTTATCATCCACAATTTGATTAATTTTTCAAACTCTTCAATTTCATATTCCCTTCCCCCCATATAAAAAACAAATGATTCATTTTACTTGTCCAATTTAAAAAAATTATTATTCGTATAAATATTTAATAACTAAATAAAATAGTAAAAATCAAATTTAAAATTTTAGAATATTATGACCAGAATATTTGGTCAGAATTTGGCCAGAAAATTGAAAAGTCTATAATATCCTTTTTATTTTAAAATAAGCTGTTTTTTTTTTCATTTTTTAATTAAAAGAATAAAATGTTCAAAAAAGGTAAAATAAAATAGTGTAAAATATGTTATTTTATCATTCTGATCATATTCTGACTAAATTTTTTGGCCAGAACAATTTTTTCTAAAATTAGTTTAATAGACACACTCTTAAAAAGAAAGTTTTAATTTATTGAATCGAGATGAGAAAAATATTATAAAAGGAAAGAAGTGCATAACTATAATTGTATTGATGATGGTCAAAATTAAAAGTTGGTTAGAGAGAGATGCGGTTTGATGCATGCATTGTATGGAATGGAAGTATGGAACCTCTCACCGACCACTTCCTCGATAACATGATCACGTGACTTCTCTTCTTGGGAAATGCCATCATCATATTAATATGTAGTATAAATAATTAAATACCAGCATTGAGGAAGCTAATACTCTCTCTATTTTAATTTATATGTCACGATTTTTTATTTTACGTGCATTAAAAAATTAAGTAAGTTTATTATTTTATTTTTATTTTATTTTTTTAAAGTTAATTTTTCAATTAATAAATATGAATTAATTTATTTTGATCAATTAATTTAACCAATGGACATGAATTATTTACTTAATTTTTTCTTTGTTGGTCAAATATATATTTTCAAGGCTAATAACTCACAAAGATAAAATAGAAAAAATATTATAATTTATGCATTGATTTTATGAAATAACAAATATTATAAACCAACTATTTATAATAAAAATGACATGTAAAAAAAAAAACAAAGAGAGTATGTTTGATTATTAGTTATGTCATTCTTTTGTTTTAATTTTATTTAAACTACGTGTTAAATCAAATTCATATTACCAATAGATTAAAACGGAGGGATTATATAAGCCATTACACAACAAATTAATTTAGTATTTCTTTAGTAAATCCCATAAAGACGTTTAAGAAACTTGCACCTCCTGGTAATAGTTTGAATTAAGTGCCATTAGTAATCTCTTTTTAGCTATAATTACGTACGCCTCTCTCCTTTTTTCCTTTATCTCGCCTCTCTTCACTCTTATACATATATAAGTACAAATTATATATATACATATACAATTATATAACATATATACAAATACAATTCGCCTTTAATCTCTCCACTCTCTGACCTCTCTTCTCCCTCTCCCAATCTCGCTCGCCAAATATACAAATACATATGTATATCAATTACATATATACAATTATACATATGCAAGTCAATAAATGTATAAATACAATTCACCTCTCTCCACTCTCTACCCTCTCTTGCTCGCCTCTCTCCTCCCTGTAACATATAGTTATGAATCGAAATTAACATGCTGTAGCTATGAAGCCTAAGTAGGTTATTGTTAGTGGCTACTTGCGATTATATTAATTTGATTTGTACTGATTAAGATTATTGAGCTTTTACGGTTTGATTTGCATTTAATGTTGACATTTGGGACTGTTGAGGATACTCCTTCCGTCCCTATTTACTTGGTCAAATATTTTCTAATTTGATTTCTCTTTTTATGTCATTTTTGAGGAATCAAAGAAGGACGATTTTTTTCCGTTCTACGTCCACTCGTCTTACTCTCAAGCTCTCGGTAACTCTATACTCCAAAGTTGGAATAATAAGTTTTAAAATTTTTGAAATCATGCTTTAAATCAAGATCTTGAATTGTATACAAGTGATTTGAACTTTTACATAATTCGAGATATGTAGAAAATTCAATATCGAATTTGACAAAAAATTCCTTAAATTTTGTATACCAATTACCTTTTTCAAGTGATGAATTAGTGATTCGATAAAATTGAATTAGTCAATTTTTTTTTTCCAAATTAAAGCTTGTTAATCGACCTTAGCCAAAGGAAGGGACAATTGTATATATGTTTGACATCCATTTTTGATTCTTCATAATTTAATTATTTTTTTAGGCTGTTCAATTTCATATCTCTTGCTCCTATATCAAAGATAAATGATTCAGTGTACTTGTCCAATTGCAAAAAAATAAGAAAGTTTTATTATATATATATTGACACCCAATTTTGACCCTCCAGAATAGGAATGAATTTTCGAGCTTCTTTAATTTCAAACGATTTGGAATAATTAATTATATAAAAATTCAAAATATTTTTTGAAGTTATTTTTAATTAATTTTTGAATAATAAGTATGTTTTATATAATTAGTTCACCTTATGAATATTTGAAAATTATCACAAAAGATTTTAGTACGTTTTAGTTAAATATTTTGTTAATTTAGTTTAGTTCAAATTATGGTTATAATTTTAAATTAATTATTTTATTTCGTTGAAATTAAGAAGCTCATTAATTAATTCGTCTTATTTAAAATTTAGCCGATTTCACCAATTAATTCAATTTGGCTACATTTGAACTTGAATGGCTATAGTTGCAATCTATTGACAAACCTTGTTTTCAACCAACCGTTGGGGCCTTTTTATCATTTCCAGCCCAATCTTCTATCAAAACAATACTCTTCTTCTTCCTTCAATTGAAACCCAAATCGCGACTGAAATCAGAGAATCCGAGCGATCCCATTGAACGTTGGAGAAGACTCCAGGTGTTACAATCTCCTTGTCCATTCAAATTCGTACAAGAAATCCGTTGCCAACCTTATCCTCTAGCGAGAATTTGAATTTCGAATTCAATTTCATCCCCCCACAAATCTGCCCTAGTTCTTTTACGGTCGAAAAAAAAGGATCATTTTTAGAGTAAAGGTCCTCTTCTTCTGTTATTTTTGAGTAGTTGTTGGTGGTGGTGGAAAGCTTTTCAACTCGTCATCGTCTCAGTTGGCTGCGCTCCAAAAGGTAAAATTCTTTAGAGGCAATGTTTAGAGGCAACTTAAGGCTAGCTATTATTCTTTAAATTCTGCATATGGATAAATTATTAGCATTTGGAATCTTTGCAGTTTTCAGTAATGTTATAGTACTTCTCTGTTTGTTATTTTATCTTATCTTTTACTGCTGGCTTGTGGATTAGTATGATTTAAGTAGGCGGAGGAGCGTTGAAGTTTTAGAATTTGTTTTAAAGATGTAAGGCTTATTCAAGTTGTGTCTAGCAGTAAAAAAACTTGTTTCGCATTTAAAAAGAAGTAAATGCCTTTTTCTCCATAACTTGATTTCAAGGGTCATGTTCTTTATGTGTGTGTATAAATTCGATACCTCGTTTCAGTGTCAACAAAATATATGATCATCTCTTCAGTGCCCTTCGGAAGGTCCCTCATTCCAAGTGTATGTTTATGATCTTTTATTATCATCCTCTGTTATCAAATCATTCTTGTTATCCTTCTAGAAAAACTGAGAGGAATCACCCAATCAAACATTAATGATGATATTATAACTGAAATCAACTAATAATAACAATGATTTCTACAAAGCTCCAAGATTTTCTCACATAGTGAAATATAAGAACTTATGTTACTAAAGCTAATACCTCTAAACTTATTTCATTGTGCTAAAAGATTGATAACTACTTTTCCTTATAACCATTCAAAACCGAAGAATATGAAAATTCCAGGAAAGTTTAAATTTCTAAAGTTCAATTGTTTCAAAACCGGAAAAATTCAATACAACCTCCATTATAATATAGTCAAACTTTTATTTTCACAAAGATCCATATTTCATATACAAAATAACATAACAAACTGAAAACAATCCGTACCTTTACCTCATACAACCAGTGGCGGATCTAGGATTTTCGTAAAAATATAAACGTGTAAATAAGTCTTTAGAAATGGAAACCTTGAATTCTTTTGGGTTTTTTTTTTTTTTCGATAACCGAGAAATCCGTCTGTGACCCTCCCTTTGGACCAATCACAGCCTTCTAAACTCGGTGGATAATGGGTCCGCCCCTCTACCCTTCTCCACTTAAATACCGGGCTTCGCTTTGCATGGTGTGGGGCTTGAACCTGCGACCGAAGCCACAAATCCTCCACCTTTTGCCACTTGAGCTAGGCCTTGGGGGCTTGAATTCTTTTGGGTTTAAAACCAATCTTTTAGCACATTTTTTAAAGTAAAAAAAAAACTAAAAAAAACTGAAACTGAAAAAGAAAAAAATAAAACGCTTTCACTAACGTACAACTTAATTTCAGGGGTACTTGCCACTACGCCATCAGTTTCTCTTTGTTATTGAGGGGTTCAAAATATATATATCTACAGAAATACATAAAATTTACCTTATATATAGTGTAATTTCGGGTGAACCCCTGGATACCACGTGGGTCCGCCCCTGCATACAACTTCCACAATAATAGAAACGATTAATTACTTGAGTTACTTCAATAACAGTTAAGTACAATTCAAGAGAAATATGCCGAAAACTTTCACTTTCTACATAATATCAAAGATTAGTACTTTTCCTTTAATTTAGAGCCAAGTATATTAGATAATTATTTCCCTTGACCAAATTGTAGTTTTCATAGATCTTTCTCTTACCTTTGTAATTTGAGTTGTTATATTTACCAACCATAAATTGATATATCTCTTCCATAATCCCACGAGGATGTAAAACAATCAGAGATGCATGCATTAAGACTAAAGGAGTAAAGGGTGAATTTTCTTATTTGAATATATAGACACTAAGTAGGATTAATAGTCAGAAGCTATGTTGCTCAGACTCTTCAAATGCGACAATATTTTTGGAGAGTCCGAGCTTAGAAACCATTGTTTCAGAACCCTTTCTGATGATAAGATTTCAGAACGTGGAAAATATGTCCTTCCCTTAATCACATTGACATGGCACATGCATGCATTTCTAATAAATTAAATGGTGTATTAGTATTATACACCACAAGAACATGACAAAAGAAGAACATCAAGGGCCAAGGGGAGAGGGAATGCTATAGTACCCTTACCACCACCGCTACAAACAGACCAAAAACAATGATTTTTTCATTCTTCTGAGCACTGGGAACTTCAATAGCGTCCACATCATACGAATCAATACTTAATTTCATGAAGTTGAATCATCACCCACATTTACAGATCGTCCTGAAATACCAAGTGAAGCCTTCAAATGAGAAAGGGTCTGAATGAGATTGTGAAAAAAGAAGAGTACTCGACACGTGCTTGATGGAATGGGAAAAGAAAAGCAACCTGGAAGTTCTACAGTCATTGCAGGGACACGTGCATTACAATAAAGTAAATAATTTATCGTGACAGAATTACCCTTGCTTGTCCCCACTATGTTTCCAGCATGAAGTACAAGTTTTAGAAGCAGTGTTCATCCTTTGATTGTAGGCTTGAGAAAATATCCAAAAGCCCCCCTAATTTATTGTCGAATTCTTAACTACATACTTATAGTTTACGGGAGTTGTATTACCCAATTGAATATTTTAAAAGTATAATATACACCCCTTAAAAAAGATTTATATAAAAAAGTAAGTGGCACGCGATTGCCACGTAATTAACCTTTTTAAAAATTAAAAAATATTATTTTTTTCCTTTAATCTACTTTTTCTTTTATATTATCCTTCTTCTCTTTCCTTTCTTGCTCCTTTTTTTCTTAACTTTGATCAAATGATTTTTCAAACTAGCAAAACAAACTTAAATTTAGAAATCATTGAGTGAAATTTTCTTCATAAACCTTCTTAACATCAACTGAAAATTCATCATAATTCTTGTTTAAAAAAACAAAAGAATTTAAAAAGGGTCGATTAATGGTAAAAAATTTATCCTTTGATGTTGTTTGGTAGGATATGCAATAAATGAGTTGCGTGGAAAACTAGTGATGAACACAAAAAAAAGTGATAGTGTTCAATATTTGGAGACTTCAAAATTTTATTTTTCAAAGTGGATTTCAAATTTTAGTTGAAATTATTGAGAGCTTAACAACTTTAAAAATGAATGTGGTAGTTCACGATGGAGGTAGATGGTGATTGATGGCGCGATAATTATGTACGGTGGTTAAGTCATAATAATATAACTAAGAAAACTTATAAATTTCACTCAAGGGTTCCTAATTTTTTCCATTAATGACACTAAAATTTGATCCTCTTGACTTTCGATTTCAATTTTGATTTTAAGCTATTGTCAATTTTTCACACTAATGAGAAATTCATCTAACGTGAAAAAATTGTGATTTGAAGATGAAAATCAGATTAATGATGGAAAGCTGACGAGGGCGGCGACTTGGTGGTGGAGCTGAGTTGCCGCCAGTGTTGCTCCAGTGAAGAGAAAACAAAAAGAGAAAAAAGGTAAAAAGAAAAAATAAAACAAAAACTCAAAAGGAAACTTAAAATTTTTAAAAACAAAACAAAACAAAAACGAAAACAGAAAACCAATATAAAATAAAAATATAATTTTAAAATTAAAGTTTTAATTATTGTTTTTACCTCTCACTCTCTCAAAGTGAGTGAACTACACTTTCTTTGTCATATCATCATTTAGGGACCACTTTAAAATTGTTGAAAGGAGTAGTAGATCTTTCGTGATGAATAAGTGTGTAGTTGAGAATTGGATAATAGTTTAAAGAGGCTTTTGGCTATTTTCTCTATAAAATTTCTAATTTATAATCAACATAAAATGAAAGAAGTGCATACATAGAATTTGAAAGTTGGTTAGAGAGATGCTGTTTCATGCATTGTATGGAATGGAACCTCTCACTGACCACTTCCTCGATAACATGATCACGTGACTTCTCTTCCCGGGAAATGCCATCATCATATTATTCATATATAAATAAATAGTAATTAAACAGCAGCATTGAAGAAGCTGATATGCTTAATTGGTTATGCCCATTCTTTTGTTTTATTTTTATTTTTAATTTGTTTATACTACATGTTAAATAAAAGTCAGATCACCAATAAATTAAAACGGAGGGACTATATATACATGGAAAGGGTAAAAAAAAATCCTCAATCTATTAGAAATGGTTTAAAAATGCTCTCCTTTCAATTATTGGTTTAAAAATGCCCTAAACCTTTTTTTAAGTTCAAAAATACCCTTTAATTAACAGAAATATGACATGGAGTTTAACTAAACAAATGGCCAATTTTCATTGGTCCACCTAATTTTTTATCAAATAAAAAAACCCACCCACCCATCCCAATACCCAAACCCATTTTCACCATCAGTTTTAAGCCTTTCTCTGCTCTTTCTTCTTCCTCTGTTTTCTTTCTTTAAAAAACAACAGTAAATTGCAGCACTTAACTGGCCAAAAAAAGGTACATTGCAATATTTAACAAAACAACATTTAAAATATGCATTTTAACAGCTAAATTGCAGCAAGTATGATAAATAAAATATGGATTTTAAGCCAAAAAATAACAACTTTCAACCCAACAAACAAAAATTAAAATGAAAGCTTGAAATAAAAAAATAACAACTAATGTAGATTCAAATCCACCAAAATTACACAGTAGATTTCTTATCCATTTCTCGACCAAAATAAGTTTAGAACTGTATTAACAAGTCTCGTATTATATTGTTGAAATTTTAAATTGTTGGTTACTGATGCCGCAAGGTGGGAATTTACATATCCGCGTCCACATCATGAAATGATTTGCAATCAATCTTCAATAGCGATTACGTGATTAGCCTTGATTATGAGAAGCAAATAAATTTTTAAACATTGAATTTGAAGGAAGGAAACAAAAATTAAATCAAGTTAAATTGGCAGATGGGAGAAAGGGGGAGGAGAAGAAAGAATGAACAGAGATAACAGTTGGCTTAGACTCACTAGAAACGGGTTTGGGTGTTGGGACGGGTGGATGGGTTTTTTTTAATGGAAAAGGGCCAAAAATACCCCTGAACTATCAGAAAAGGTTTAAATATACCCCTTATCCATCTATTGGGCTAAAAATACCCCTCAGTCCACCTTTTTGGTCCATTATTACCCTTAAAACTAACAGCCTTTTGTTTTTGAATTATTATTTCTATTAATTATTACGTGGCATCTTTCTATTGGATAAATTTTAATATCAACCCACCAAAATTTTATCCTACCCACCTGACCCATACCCACATCCCTTAACCCAAACCCAATTAAAAGTTCCATAAAAAATAAAAATTGGATCAAACTCTTCTCTTCCCCCTTGAACCTAATAACCTATTTTTCTTCTTCATCTTTCGTATTAAGCAATTTCAAGATCAGTTTCACCCTAAATGTTCAGATTTTTAGTGCAATACTTCATTAAAGTTGAAGGATTCAAGTTGCAACATTGATTTTTGATTAATTCAATTTTTCTGATTTTTTTAATTTTGGATTAATAATGTGCTTTATGCTTATCTTTTACCCTCATTTAATTCAATTTTTTCTATATAGATTTTCCTAAATTCTTTTTCAAACAATAAAAGCAGAAAATTGATACTTGAAAATAATAAAAAAATAGTGTCATACTCCAAAACAACTTCTGACTATTAATTTCAAAATAGATCATTGTAAGTAACAAAAATATAGTGTCGTACTCTAAACTATTGATTTCTTTTGAAGCATTCAATAAAATGTTGAACCCAAAATTTAATTTTTTAAAAAGTTAGGGTTCTAATTTTTACTACCAACTTCATTGCTACTGCTTGTTGTCAAAGTGCAGATCTCTGCCCATTTACTCTTCTCAGTTCCTCCTCGACTCTCCCTTTTCTCTTTTTTTTTTATTATTTATCTTTACATTGTACAACAATTTATTCAAAGATCTTATTTTTAATCTTTGATTTTAGGACTGCTCCGTATTAATAATTGATTATATTAATTAAGTTATTGTTTGCTTCTGGGAACTTCAACTTTTAGTGGCTCAAGAGTGAAGCAAGTAAAACCTTCCCTTTAAGTTCCAAAAATATTAATGGTGAATTTAATAATTTTAATTTTACTTAAAATAATATTGAGATTATAGAAAAAAATGTTCAAAATTTATACTAAAACATAACACTTATCTACTTTTTACCAAATATTATTTTAGAACTTTGAAATAAATAACTCAAATCTTCATATTAATAAATGAAGTATTTGAAAGTGTACCAAATGATGCATCATTTCTGTTTTCAAAACATAACAACTTGTTGAGTGCAATTATAATGATATGCTTATAGGCTAATATGTTGTTCTGTTTTAAAATTTAAAACTTACAAACATCAAATTCTGACTCCGCCTCTGGTAAGTTATCTTTTTTAACCGTACATTTTCCCTCCAAGCTAAGCTAATTACTTATTGGACCACTGTGACTTTACCTTGTTTAATTAATTTATTATGTTAGATTTGGTTTAAGAAAACTTAGATTGTGTCGGTACGTAAAGTTTTAAATGGAGTTGGTCGGTGGAAAACCTAGAACGTCACGTCAAAGAGCAGAATCAAATGCCACTATAAATATGTTGTCTCCATCAATTATTTGAATTCCAATCTTTTGTTCTTTTATTTCAGTTGGCTAGAATAATTATGAGCAAATTGTGGGCTTTGCTTACTCACCTCCATGCTCTTGCCGGGTACTAATTTACTAACCTCTTTCATTAATCTTTTTAGTTTAACCATATAATAATACTGATTTTGTATTTGAATAAATATGCATGCAGGCCAGTGGTGATGTTACTCTATCCTTTGTAAGTAATTCATCTGTTTATTAAATAAAACATTTGTTATATATATAATTATCGTGTATGAAAAGTTTTTTGTAGATATGCATCAGTAGTAGCAATAGAGAGCACATCAAAGTTGGATGATGAACAATGGCTTGCTTATTGGATTCTATACTCTTTTCTTACTCTTATGGAGATGCTTCTTCAACCTATTCTACAATGGTAATTCATTAAACTTTTCAATTGTTCCTCCGAGCAAAAACATTGATTTTAATTCAATGAACTGGTTTAGTGGCGATCCCTACATACATATATCTAGATTGAATAGGTGAGAATTTGTTAACATTATACGTTTTCTCAATGAACTGGTTCAGTGAAAAATAAATGAGAAAATCATGTTTTACACCTCTTGGGGTGTGATTCTTATTCGGACCCTACTAATGAAAAATATTTTGTGTACAAGACTGTCCATGTTAATTTGGGTGCATATATTGGTAGGATACCAATTTGGTATGAGGTGAAATTGGGAATGGTGGCATGGTTGGTTCTTCCCCAATTCAGAGGAGCTGCTTTTATCTATAACAAATTTGTGAGGGAAAAACTCATCAAGAAATATGGATCTTCATATATCCACCAAAAGTCTCACTCTCCAGATGGAAAAACCAAAAACAAAATTGTGGATTACATCACCCTCAAGAAGGTGAAATTATAACTTTTTCCCTTTTTTTGTTTCTTATTTTCTTGTTTCTATTAAAATAATAAAAATACTCCATGACAAATTTCACTTTAAAAGAATGAGCAAAAGAAAAAGTAGTAAAGGAGGAAAATGGAAGGAATTATTACTAGCTTATTAACTTTAGTTAAAGTGCATGTGATTAATTGTTTGACTTGATCATTTCAATGTATCTTTTTTTTTCTTTTTGGACAGGGAGATCATTAATTTAAAGTCATTGAGGATGGATGCAGCATCAAATTAGGCTATGAATGGTCTTAACTATGTGGATATGTGCCACATCAAGATAATGTAGTCATGTTGTTGTAGATCAAATAGAGATTGCTGCTAATATGAATGTTATGTATCAATTAGTATCTAACATTAGCTTTGATATGTGTTTGTACTCTATAATTTACAGTTCAAAAAAAAAAAAAAAAAAAAAAGATTAGCTGGTCGGTTTCTCTAATGTGTATGGTTGGTTATTTTCATTGTAATTTTGAAATTTGAATGCATTACATGCTTAAAGGATAAGCGGTAAAAAGAGGATTGCCCAAATCTATATAAGCAAATCATCAGTCTATTCCTCAATTAATGTGAGATTGTAACCCATTCTAAGTGGATTGGGATGTCAAACGGAGAATAATCCGACTCTGATAATATGACACTGGAACATAACTCAACTACAAAAGCTATCTCGCGAGAATCTAGTGGAACTATATATAACCTATTCTAACTTAAACCAAGAATAGTATTTTTCACAATCAGTGAGTAATGTTATATAATAGCAAATCAAATATCATTTTTATCAAATTTTCAATTACCAAGTAATGTTTATAAAAATAATTTATCTATAATTATGTAATGAGTGATGTGATTGTATAAATTATAGAATATTGTTTGCCTCATTAATGCATATAACTTGACCTCTTTTTTTCTGTGTTATTTTCCTTTCTTTGTGTTCTTGGATTCTGTTTTTATTTGGTAAAAGATGTCGGTTTGACGAGACAAATCTTAGTGAAGCAGAAAGCAATTACTTAATCCAACATTTATTAAAGATACCAATAAGCATTTTAAACATCCACAAATAAATCTTCATATGTATATTACTAAAAATTACGGGAAGTTCTACATTTAACTAATTTTACAATCACAAATTTTTGAAGTCCTATTTTCTAGGGTTAAAGTCCTGCTAAAAAGACTAGCGCAATATATCATATGATAAAAAAAATTCAATTAAATGGCTGAATTTATATAGTATAATATATCGATATTGTATAATAATGTATAACTGTGAATGTATGATCTATAACCATATATTAGAAATGTATATACATTTATATTCACTGTTTATACAAAATTTATATATTGCATTAGTTCGTCTTTCTCAATGAATTGAGCTTATAAATGTACAAATTATTATCCCGCCCAAATTCAAACAAATTAGCAGATTGAGTTTGATTTTTGCCTCTTTAACTAACATATGCCAATTATAATCCTGAAATAACAGGCCGGGGGTGTTTTGATAACACCCGTTTGATTAATCGAAGGGCTATCAACTCAATGCCATTTATCAATATCAATACTTAAACTAGAAGTCAGTTTCCCTTCTAAGTTCTTACAGTCACGTTCCTCTATATTTTAAAATGAAAAGTAATGAGAAGAAGAAACTTTATTATATCTCACTTAAAACTTATTCACTTCTCCTTCCGTTTTAATTTACGTGAACGGCTTGACCAGACATAAGAAAAGACTTTGTTATGTGTTTGTACTTATTAAAGTTATTTTAGTGCTTACTCTTAGTTGACTTTTCTTCACAAAAAAGTATTAACTCAAACTCAATAAGGATGAAAAATGAGGATTGTGCCATTAAATAGGGAATATTTATTGACTAAAAAAAAGATATCACATTAATTGAAACAAAAAGAAGTATTAGTTTTCTATCTTAATATTAAAGAATTCTACTTATATAATCCTATATATGCTTTGAGTACGTACCTATATGGTTATATGCTTTGCACGGCCACTTAATTAGTATATCATAATTTAAACTTATTTTAGTGAGCATGAAACATCTATCTACCTTCCTCTAATCTTATTAATAAGTATTTTTTCTCCATTTTTAATTTGTTTCTCTACCTTTTTCTCACATGTTATGACTAATCCACACTACGTATTTATAAGTAACACTACTTCTTAGATAAGTAATAGGCACCTTTCAAGCAGGAGATATATATATATATATATATTTTGATCGTGTATGTGCCTACTTGGCCTTATTAATTAAATGAATTATTGATAATCAAATCAAACAAATATATTCTCCTTTGTAAAAATGCTCACTATTTTAGCAGGAGTTTACGGCGTTGGCCAAGCCGTGAAAACAATATCTTGCAAGAGTGTAAGATAGAATTGTCCATAATAGATACAACTTAGTTCGAGTTTTTCTCTCCTCACATAACTTAAGCTTAATGTATCAAACGTACCTTTTCTAAAGGAAATTTAATTTAAAAACTTACGAGATATATCTAGTCTTTCTCAACATTTTTCCGTAATTCTATTATGAATTTTGACATAAATTTCATCTTGCCTGAATATTTTTGGATCATTTCTTCATAGTCTCTAAAAATATCTCAAAAAATAGCATCTTCATTTTCACACTACTATTACAAAAAAAGGATAACTTGATGCACAAAACATCTCGCATTAAACATGTGAGAAAATAAGTTAGAAATCCACTTGTTTTCCAAGAAGACATTTTTTAGGAAAACATTTTTCATGAAAACATTTTCCTTCATACCAAACACATTCTAACTGTCTTCTCCTACCTACAACACGTACACCTCATATTCAACCACATCCCAAATAAGTAAGAAACAACTTATTTTCCATTTTTTCTAAGAATATTTTCCTAACCAAGGAAACTTTTTTTTTTTCATAAGAAATATTTTATTTCATACTGAAGACATGCGAAGAGAAAATATTCGGTATTGAACATTTGCAATATTACAATATTCATCATATATACAAAGTAGGGAATTTATTCGTTTCACATAGATAAAGCATGAAACCTGCCTAATAAACGATATACTTGCATGATGCTATAATATAATTAAAGATGTCAAATTAATACTATCATATATATTTAGCTGGTCCTATATATGTTCCAAACATAAAGTTGAAATGGACGTCTTAAATAAACCTTTTTGAAGTCTAGGTTAATTACATTTAACAAGTAATATTACATGTAATAAATAGGTTGTTTAATATATATTCCCTTTAATGCCTCCCCAAAAAAGAAAAAACGAAGTAATATTACATATTTACATTACTAAAAAATGGTTGAAGGGAACAAGTTGTCTCAAAATACTCCTTTGCTTTTCTTCAAACACCCATGTTTTTCTTTGTTGTTAGATTATCTCATGTTGGTTTAGAAATTTGGACTAGGCATATAGAGGATTACTAGTTTTTTGTGATCGATTTTGATATATAATTTTTTAAAATTAAAATATAGATCTAGACTCATTTGTCTACTTATTTTACTCGATATTGAGCTCATATATGATTTCTAACTTTGGAAAAATATCAAATTAAGTAATCACTTTTTAAGTAATTGAATGTTATTAAGAATGTCGTTTAGATGGTCAATCATTTTAAAAGTCAAGAATTGGATCAAATTTAGTTGTTTGGATTCTAAATAAATCTAACTACTAATTAATTTTTTAATTTTTTAAATAACTTTCTTTTGAAAATTGTATTTTTCTACTAAAATGATCATGAAAATGAAATAAGTAAAGTTGAATGACTATGAAAGTTATTTATTGAATAAAATTGAATGACTTTTAAAAAATAAATAAAACCGAATAAATAATAGATAAAATAATTTAAAAAAAAACAAGTAATCATTCCGGCCCATTACATAATGATTGGATAACCAAAATATTTAAAATGGCTCTCCCAAGCACCTTGAGCTGTGGAGATTATGTTCATGTAACTTGTATCTTATGATCAATGTGAAGTGCACATTATGTATAATTAAGAGGTTGTAAGACTCTTTTTCATGTTCAATTTATTTGTCATTCATTTTAAGCTAAAGACCGTTTTAGCATAAGAAATTTTTTTAATCGACTAAGTTAAACTACAAGTAATTTAATTTCACAAATTTTGAGATATGTAGGTTGAATTCAATATTCAAAATTTAATTGTATTTAAAGAAACCTCTACTCGTCTTATAACTCTGAAGCTCTTTGTCTCTCCATAATCCAAAGTTGGAATAATAGGTTTTAAATCTTTAAAATCATGTTTTAAATCAAGCATCTTGAATTGTATATAAGTAACTCACATAATATGAGATATGTAAAGAATTTAGTATCGAATTTAATAAAAAAAAATTCTTAAATTTCATATATCAATTACTTTTTCCAAGTGATAAATTAGTGGTTCGATAAAATTGAATCTGTCAATTTTCTTTGTTCAAACTCTCTTTCATCAACCCTAACCAAAAAACGGGACACTTGTATGTTGACACCTAGTTTGATTATCCGCAATTTTGATTAATTTTTTTGACTCTTCAATTTCATATTCCCTCGCTCCCGTATCAAAGATAAATAATTCATTTTACTTGTCCAATTTTAAAAAAATTGAGAAAATTTATTTTATATTTATAAAAATATATAATAACCAGATAAAATAATAAAAATTAAATTTAAAATTTCAAAATATCATTATTGAAGTTAGGGTGTTTGGATTGACTTAAAAGTTGGTCAAACCTACTTTTAAGTTAGTTTTTGACTTCTGGAAATGTTTGACAAATATAAAAAATAACTTAAAATAATTCAAAAATAACTTTTAATAAGTTAAGGAGTGTTTGGCAAGGTCCAAAATGACTTAAAATAAGTTAAAAACCAAAAACAGGTCTTTTCATACTTTTTATTTTTTGACTTAAAAGTTATTCTAGTTTAACTTTTTATTTTTAACTTAAAAGCTATTTTTTTAAGTCAATTCAAACAGACACTTAGTTTAACGGATACACTCTTAATGAGAAATCAAGATAAGGCAAATAATATTATAAAACGAAAGAAGTGCATACCTAGAATTAAAAGTTGGTTAGAAAGGAATGGAACCTCTCACCGACCACTTCATCGATAACATGATCACGTGACTTCGCTTCTTGGGAAATGCCATCATCATATTCATATATAAATAATTAAACACCAGCATTGAGGAAGCTGATACTTCCGTTTCTATTTATATTTTACTATTTTATTTCAATATATTAAGAAATTAAGTAAATTTATTATTTTATTTTTATTTAATTTTTTTAAGTCAATTTTTCAATCAATGAACATGAATTATTCACTTAGTTTTTTCTATGTTGGTCAAGTGTATATTTTCAAGGCTAATACTCCCTCTATCTTTAATTACTTGTCCACTTTTAAATAAACACACCTATTAAGAAAATAATAATTGACACAGTGAGTTTAGCATTTCACCCCTATTAATTATGAAGTGGATGAATTAAAAACTTATGATTTTCAAGAAGTTCTACATTTTTCAAAGTAATTAATTGATGGTATAATAGGTAAATAGTTTTTGTCCTTTCTTGATATGCCAAAATGGACAAGTAATTAGGGACAACTAAAAAAGAAAATGTGGACAAGTAATTAGGGACAGAGGGAGTAACTCACAAGGGTAAAATAGGAAGAATATTGTAATTTATGCATTAATTTTATGAAATGACAAGTATTATGAACCAACTATTTATAGTAAGAATGACATGTAAAAAGGAACAAAGCAAGTATGTTTAATTATTGGTTATGCCATTCTTTTGTTTTATTTTTATTTTTAATTTATTTAAACTACGTGTTAAATCAAATTCAGATTACCAACAGATTAAAACGGAGGGACTATTTATGCCATTACACAACAAATTAATGTAGTACATTTCTTTAGTAAATCCCATAAAGACGTTTAAGAAACTTGCACCTCGTGGTAATAGTTTGAATTAATTGTGAGTCTCTTTTAGCTATAATTATGTTTGTTTCTCTTCTCTCTCCTTTTATCTCGCCTCTCTCCACTCTTATACATATACATATACAATTATATGATATATATACAAATACAATTTCCCCTCTGATCTCTCCACTCTCTGACTTCTCTTCCTCACCTAATCTCACTCGCCAGATATACAAATACATATGTATATTTGCTACATATATACAATTATACATATGCAATTCAACAAATATATAAATACAATTCACCTTTCTCCACTCTGTGCCCTCTCTTGCTCGCCTCTCTCCTCCCTGTAACATATAACTATGAATCGTAATTAATAAACTATAGCTACGAAGCCTAATTAGTAAGTTATTTTTAGTGACTATTTGCGAAATTTCGCTAATTACTTATTGGATCAGTATCTTGAGTGTGAGTTTATTATGTTAGATTTGGTTTAAGAAAACTTAGATCGTGTCGGTACGTAAAGTTGTAAATAGAGTTGGTCGGTGGAAAACCTAGAACGTCACGTCAAAGAGCAGAATCAAATGCCATTTTTGACACTATAAATATGTTGTCTCCATCAATTATTGAAATCCAAATTACAAAAATTGGCTAGATTAATTAAAGACCATAAATCATGAGCAAATTGTGGGCTTTGCTTACTCATCTACATGCTCTAGCCGGGTACTAATTAACTTCTTTCATTTCTTAACCAAGGCTTAATTAATCTTTTTAGTTTAACTTATAATTATTCTGATTTTCTTTTTGAATAAATATGCAGGCCAGTGGTGATGTTACTCTATCCTCTGTAAGTAATTCATCTGTTTATATAAAATATTTGTTTTTATATATAATTATCCAGTATGAAAAGTTTAATTTTATTTTTTTTTGGTTTATTGTGTAGATATGCATCAGTAGTAGCAATAGAGAGCACATCAAAGTTGGATGATGAACAATGGCTTGCATATTGGATTCTATACTCTTTTCTTACTCTTATGGAGATGCTTCTTCAACCTATTCTACAATGGTAATTAACTAATTCATTAAGCATTTCAATTGTTCCTCCGAGTAAAAAAAAATTGATTTTAATTCAACTTATATGTAACAATGGAGGCTAACTTGCATTAGCGTAGGTTGTCTACGTACATTCATTATTTTCCATTGAAATTTCCTATTGAAAAATGTTCAGTAGCGATCTCCACATACATATCTAGATTGAATAGGTGAGAATCTTAATTGGATGAGAATTTGTTAGCATTATACGTTTTCTCAATGAACTGGTTCAGTGAAAAATAAGTGAGAAAATCATGTTTTACACCTCTTGGGGTGTGATTCTTATTCGGACCCTACTAATGAAAAATGTTCTGTGTACGAGATTGTCCATTTAATTGTGAATGTTAATTTGGATGCATATATTGGTAGGATACCAATTTGGTATGAGGTGAAATTGGGAATGGTGGCATGGTTGGTTCTTCCCCAATTCAGAGGAGCTGCTTTTATATATAACAAATTTGTGAGGGAAAAACTCATCAAGAAATATGGATCTTCATATATCCACCACAAGTCTCAATCTCCAGATGGAAAAACCAAAACCAAAATTGTGGATTACATCACCCTCAAGAAGGTGAAATTCTAACTTTTTCCCTTTTTCCCTTTTTTTATTTTTTATTTTCTTGTTTCTATTAATAATAAAAATACTCCATGACAAATTTCACTTTAAAAGAATGATACAAAAGAAAAGAAAAAGTAGTAAAGGAGGATAATGGAAGGAATTATTATTAGCTTATTAACTTTAGTTAAAGTGAATGTGATTAATTGTTTGACTTGATCATTTCAATGTATTTTTTTTTTTTTGGGACAGGGAGATCATTAATTTAAAGTCATTGAGGATGGATGCAGCATCAAATTAGGCAATGAATGGTCTTAATTATGTGGATATGTGCCACATCAAGATAATGTAGTTATGTTGTTGTAGATCAAATAGACATTGCTTGCTAATATGAATGTTATGTATTAATTAGTATCTAACATGAGCTTTGATATGTTTTTGTACTCTTTAATTTACAATTCAAAATAAAAAATAAAAAATTAAGATTAGCTGGTCGGTTTCTCTAATGTGTATGGTTGGTTATTTTCATTGTAATTTTGAAATTTGAATGCTTCATTCATTACATGCTTAGATAAACAGTAAAGGGAGGATTGTCTAAATCTATATAAGCAAATCATCAGTCTATTCCTTAATTAATGTGAGATTGTAACCCATTCTAAGTAGACTGGGGTATCAAACGGAGAATAATCTAACTCTGATAGCATAAAAATATATGACATTGGCGTATAACTCAACTACAAAAGCTATCTCGCGAGAATCTATATAAGCACACTATCTGTTCATTCACCAACTAATGTGGAACTATATATAACCTATTCTAACTTAAACCAAGAACAGTATTTTTCACAATCAGTGAGTAGTGTTATATAATAGCAAATCAATTATCATTTTTATCAAATTTTCAATTACTAAGTATTGTTTATAAAAGCAATTTATCTATAATTATGTAATGAGTGATGTAATTGTATAAATTATAGAATATTGTTTGCACCATTAATGCATATAACTTGACCTCTTTTTTTCTTTGTTATTTTCCTTTCTTTGAGTTCTTGGATTCTGTTTTTACTTGGTAAAAGATGTCGGTTTGACGAGACAAATCTTAGTGAAGCAGAAAGCAATTATTGTCTTTCAGCCCAAAGAGAAAATCACTATAGACACTATTTAGATCAGGGTGGTAAATGAGTTGTCTGAATTAAATTTGAACATACTAAAATGAATTAAAATTTGACTGCGTGAAGATAAATTAGATCAATATTAGACTAAACAATCCGTTATAGTCTAATCCGTGCAACTTAATCCAACTTTTATTAAAGATACCAATAAGCATTCTAAACATCCACAAATAAAGGAAAAATTACCAAAGTATACACCATTAGTTGAGGTATTCTCAATATTTCCCTACCATTTTAAAATAATACGAAAATCCCTTCTGTTCACTCAAAACCCAACTGCCGGATACATTATTTCATTCCACTCCTAACTCACGTTTTTAACTCCTATATTTACTCCTTCAACTTCTCCCTCTTTTCACTCACATAATCAAATCAGTTACCACATTAATCAAAATTTGAATTATTAGAGGTTTCTCTCTCCATTCAACTAATTTCAGATCTGTAGGTACTTTCATCTTCTTCGTTTTTTCTTGTTTCATCATTTTGTTTAATACATATGGATGCTCCTTCATTTAGCATTGGGATTACCCAAATAGTTACACCTAATACTAATCGAATCTTCGATTCTAATAATCCCAAATGGACAAAAAACAGATCTAAAAGGTTGCAGGATCCTTTAACAATGGTAAATCAAAGTTCAGAGAAGGCAAAAGCGAAAAAGGAAGTACCTGCATCAACCTGCATCATCGAAAGCAAAGGTTGAAAAACAACAAAAAAAAAGAGGTAGAAAGGTTGTCGCTGCCATATCTCGACCTACACTATCCAGTGTATGTATTTTGAACCATGTATTTTAGTATTTATTTATTTATTTTGTTTTAAATTTATGTCTTCCCTTGTTGAACTATTGGATCCACAACATTCGTTTGAGGTGGAATTTGTTCAAGATATTATGCAATAAGAAAGTGACAGTCTGCAACTATTGAATCAATTTTTCTTTACTTACACATTTGATCTGTTTTTATAATGTATCTTCTTCTTTTTTGTAGTGACTGCGGAATGTCTTTTTTTGAATTTCTGAGCGATGAAATCAACATGCCATCTAATGATTTTCGAAGTGACTATCTTCGCACAAGATATGCAACATTGTTATTAAAGTATGGTCTCAACAAGGCCGAGACGGGATATGTTAGCGAGAATGATGATCCTACAAGGTCGAAGAGTGACTACACTCCACCAACAAAAGATGATCTTGTTAATGTAGAATAGATTTTTATGTATCGATTCACCGACAGTTGTTGATGATCTATTGTTTTTAAGATACATTAATTAGTGTTTTTAAGTATTTCTTCCCTTTTGAAGATACTACTTCTAAATGTGAAAAGTCTTTATGTTGAAAATTGTTTATTTCGCTTTTCATTTTGTTTTCAATATATTTAATACCTTGTTAAATTTTGTCTCTTATAAGTATAGTACACATCACTATAGTTGATACTATATTATTAGCAGATACAAGATTTTCCAAAAAATTATTATGTATATGATAGACGATTACGTTCAATATAACAAACTTGTGTGTATCACAACACCTGATACTATATTTTTATACTTGATACAAATCAATTAATTTTCAATATATTTAGTACCTTTTAACATTATGTCTCTTATAAATTTGGTACAAATAACTACACTTGATACTATATTATAAGCTGATACAAATTTATCAAAAAATATATTATGTATATGATACACAATTATTATTTATCATACTTTCAAAATCACAAATTGATGTGTCTCATAAAACCTGATACTATATATTTACAATTGTTACAATCCTCTTAATTTGTAATATATTTAGTACCTTTTAACATTATGTCTCTTATCCGATACACATCACAACTCTTATACGATACATATCATAACACTTGATACTATATTATCCGATACAATTTTTTTCAAAGAATTAAGTATCAAATTCATTATGTTGAACAAATCATTGCAATGTAATAGTATTTTTAGTACTTATTAGCGGTTACATATACATTAATTACTTAACCAATACAATGTATATTTTAAAAATAACTTTGTATCAAACACAAAACAATACACAATATGTATACCCGATTCACTTTATCAGAAATTAACAATAAAAAAATATAGGCAAAATTGGAAAACATAACATTTCAATTTATTGAATCAGAAATTAGTAAGCTAAAAGTACTTTTTAATGTAAACATTTGTAACAGCTGGGAAAAAATGTTATAATTTGAGAATTATTAGATCTTAAAAAATAAAGTACTCCAAAAAAGTATTGATCAAGACTCTTTTGGGAAGAAAGTACAAGTTCTTCGATTGTGACCTTTTTGTCCACATCGCCCACAACAATTCGTGTTTGTTGTTAGTTTTTCATCTGGATTCTCCTTTTTTTTTTCTTTGATCTACTCGGCATTCTTTTATATCTTGGTGGCAAGACAACTTCTTCCAAACACTTTCTGGAACTGAACAATCACTTTTGTTCGGCATTGATTCCATTGGAACTGCATAACACACTAATACATAGTTGCAATTGTACCAAATATATTTATTATTTAATGTTTATTGTATCATTCCAAAAAAATATTACACTTCAAGATACATTATTATAACTCAGCTCAATGGATCATATATACTCTTAGTTTATCATACATATTATTGTCCCCACAGTTTTACATGTTTTAGATACATATAAAAAAATGATACAAAACACACCTGTGTACCACAATTATTCGTTTCTATTCCTTGATACATTAAAAGAACGAAGAAGTATTTCAAATGTATATGATACTTTGTAATTATCAAGCAATGATACACAAATCTAAACACCTTACACATATGATGCAACACCCAATACATAAGATGCAACCTAATTCTGAATATAATTTGCAAATAACAGTGTATCATGAATAATATAGTAACAAACAAATTCAAAAAAACAAAGAAAGTTATACGATCTGTGTATCACAAGATTATTTGTTCACATACTTTTTGTTATCATATCTTTTAACTCAACTGCAATGGCGAAAATAAGGTTCATGAATGAAATATTTTTCCCAACCGCTATCCCATCACTTCTGTATCGCTCGTACCTAACATCACTTTCCCATATTTCCGAATGCCTTAACAATATCGAAATATTCATTATGAATCTTCACAAAATTTCGCTGCAATTTTTTTTGAATCAAGCTTCTGTTGTTTTTGGAAGAACAAGGAGACACAATTTGACAATTTGAAATTTTAATTTCCTAGTTATGTTACCTTTTTGTGAACGACTGATTGTTAGAAGAAAGAAACGTACGCTTGATTTGTGGGATTCAATAATATTTTCTGTTTTTAGTCCCTTATTTAGCGCAGTAAACTGATAACAAAAGTGTCTAAATTAATGTATCTATCCTCACAATTATGTATCCGAAAGGTATAAAAAAGAAGGGATTTTTGTAATTAATGAAAGATTAGGGATATGATGTAATTTATCTATTACACTATGTGGTTTGCATAATTTTTACACAAATAAATCTTCATATGTATATTACTAAAAATTACTGGAAGTTCTACATTTATCTAATTTTACGATCACAAATTTTTGAAGTCCTATTTTCTAGTGTTAAAGTCCTGCTAAAAGGACTAGTGCAATATATCATATGATAAAAAAAAAGGGAAATTGTATGAAATAGCAAACTATTAATTCAAATTAAATGCTATAGACATAGTTTATTTTAATTGTAATTCGCAGCAAACATCCCTTTTATTTGCCATCTGATTCGATATACAATTAGCCATTTTCGGTATACAAACTAGCCATTTTAGACATTTTGGTATAAAATGGGTTTGTGTTTGTATAAAGTGAGAGAAAAGTGTATATACAAATACAAATGCATATATTTTCTTCCTATACACTTATAATTATACAAATACAGATCTTATTATACAAATTACAATGTATAAATGAATTTATACAAAACTGAACAATTTGTATAAAATTGGATGTTTGTAGCGAATTATACAAATCAAAAGCTCCATGGCAAACATAAAACTTGCTATGGAGCGCAACTATGCAAATTATAGTTATAACATACAAATATGATTTTTATGTTGTGATATCGTTTGATTTGGTATGGTGTTTAAAAAAAAGGAAGACTTTTGGAACTTGTGATCTAATATAATCCTTAAATATTTATATATAATTGCAAATCATTTCATTAAGGGGGCGTTTGGTTGGGAAGAAGTTGTCCCAGGGTAACAATTCTGGGATAATTAGCTATTCCACCATGCATGTGTATGAGATAACTTATCTCATCACTATAACAAAAATGGTTGGATAACTAATCTGATATAATAACTACCTAATACCTCCAACCAAATATGGAATAAAGCAATCCTACATTTTATCATGTGATTATTATACCTTATACCTCACACCAAACGATCCTGAAGGGTTAAAGTAATTTATTTCTAATTATATAAAAATAGCATTCTTCTTATAACAGACTAAAAAGAAAAGAGTGTTAGTATATTATTACTTGTTAGAGGTATTCCAAATCAAGGGTTGAGTAATATTCTAATGTGTAACAATTAACAAACCTGTGTGTATATTTAATCTATATACAGTACGGTTTCAACTTTTAAACGCTAAAAAAAATCAATTAAATGGCGGAATTTATATAGTATAATATATCGATATTGTATAATAATGTATAACTGTGAATGTATGATATATAACCATGTATTAGAAATGTATATACATTTATATTCACTGTTTATACAAAATTTATATATTGCATTAGTTCGTCTTATTTCTCAATGAATTCATGAGCTTATAAATGGACAGACTATTACCCCGCCCAAATTCAAACGGATTAGCGGATTGAGTTTGATTTTTGCCTCTTTAACTAACATATGTCAATTATAATCCTCAAATAACATGCCGGGGGTGTTTTAATAACACCCGTTTGATTAATCGAAGGGCTATCAACTCAATGTCATTTATCAATACTTAAACTAGAAGTCAGCTTCCCTTCTAAGTTCTAATAGCCACGTTCCTCTATATTTTAAAATGAAAAGTAATGAGACGAAGAAACTTTATTATATCTCACTTAAAACTTATTTACTTCTCCTTCTGTTTTAATTTATGTGAACTCCTTGATCGGACATAAGAAAAGGCTTTATTATGTGTTTGCACTTATTAAAGTTATTTTAGTGCTTACTTTTAGTTGACTTTTCTTCACAATAAAGTATTAACTGAAACTCAATAAGGGTGAAAAATGAGGGCTATTGCCATTAAATATGAATTTTTTTTTAGAACAACCTTAAAAAAAGTGTCACATGAATTAAAACCAAAAGAATATTAATTTTCTGTCTTAATATTAAAGAATGCTACTTATATAATCCTATATATATGCTTTGAGTACATACCTATATGGTTATATGCTTTGCACGGCCACTTAATAAGTATATCATAATTTAAACTTATTTTAGTGAGCACGAAACATCTATCTACCTTCCTCTAATCTTATTAATAAGTATTTTTTCTCTCTTTTTCTCCATTTTTAATTTGTGTCTCTTCCTTTTTCTCACATGTTATGACTAATGAGTGACTAATCCACACTACACATTTATAAGTAACACTACTTCTTAGATAGGTAATAGGCAATCTTTCAAGCAGGATATATATATATTAATTAATTAATCGTGTATGTGCCTATTTGGCCTTATTAATTAAATGAATTATTGATAATCAAATCAAAGCTCCTCTGTAAAAATGCTCACTATTTTAGCAGGAGTTTACGGTGTCTGCCGCGCAGTGAAAACAATATCTTGCAAAAGAGTGTAAGATAGAATTGTCCATAATAGATACAACTTAGTTCGAGTTTTTCTCTCACTCACATAGTGTAAGCTTAATGCATTAAATGATCCTTTTTAAAGGAAATTTAATTTAAAAATTTACGAGATGTATCTAGTCTTTCTCAACATTTTTCCATAATTCTATAATGAATTTTGACATAAATTTTATCTTGTCGGAATATTTTAGGATCATTTCTTCATAGTCTCAAAAAATAGCTTCTTCATTTTGACACTACTATTATAAAAAAGGATAACTTGATGCATAAAACAACTCGCATTAACAG
This sequence comes from Solanum tuberosum, assembly GCF_000226075.1. NCBI lineage: Eukaryota > Viridiplantae > Streptophyta > Magnoliopsida > Solanales > Solanaceae > Solanum > Solanum tuberosum. Next base: position 1,520,632 of record NW_006239018.1, read on the forward strand.
AAAGGACCGCCCCTTATGTTTACAGTATTTCCTAATACAAACATTAATGGCTCGAATCTATAACGTATAGTTTAGTATGATATTTCTTTCTCTAATTCTTCCTTGAACAAAGCATCCAAATACATTGACATTTACAGTCTTCCTCCCAAATCATAAAAGTAAAAGGGTGAAACACAAAAGCAGCTCAAAAGCATAGACAAGAAGATAAGTAAAAGATACAACTTTTCTTTCTCCATTAACTTTAAATAAAGTTAACTGTCTCCTTTCACTATCTTTAATATAACAATGCTGTTAAGAGCTTAATTAGGCACATTCATTTTTCCAAAGCTTCTCTGTTTTCTGCAACTTTGCTCTGTTTTTTGAACAATAATGGATTCACTTCAAATGAAGAAAATTCAAGCCATCAACAAGTACAGGAAACAGCGGCTTCTCAACAAGATCATGCTCTACTCTTTCACTTCCATGACTTGCATTTTGATTCTCTCAAGTCCTCTTTGGTATCCCCTTCTTCGCGCTTTCATAAGATCCCTTCTCTTCGACTCTATTCCCAAATTGGGTGCTCTGTTTTTCAGTTCTAAGTGCATTTTCTTAATTGGGAACATTATAGTCATAGTCCTTGTTGGAGAGTCCAAGATTTTCAAATCAAGATCTAAAGTACTGAAACAGAGCTATGAAGCAGAGCAAGAAAATGATGATAAAAACTTCATCTTTGTCACTGGAGAGTGTAAGATTTCAAGATCGAAATATTCTTCTTCGTTACCTTTTAGTGTAAATTTTAAACATGGGCCAGAGCAGGAAGACGAATTTTGCGGATATGATGACAATAATGATGAACAAGAGGAGGAAAAGGAAAGTGTTAATCTTGAAAATGTGATGGATGGGATTAAGGGAAACTACTGCAGCAGCAATTACAGAGAGAATGAAGAATTAGAGAATTTTAAAGAGTTGAAATTTGAAACAGAGCCTAATGAATTGAGCAAGAGAGCTGATGATTTCATTGCAAGGGTCAATAATCAAATTAGACTTGAATCTGTAACAATGATTTAGGCTAATCAAACATTTTCCCAATTGTAATGTCTCTTAAATATACTTAAAACAAACACCAATTTGCATAATAAGTTTTTATCAATGAGGAAAATGACTTTTTTTTTCTAGTAAGTGCAAGAAAAACAAGTACGATCATCCATAAAACGGCATATATTATATCTTCTCTATTCTTCAACACACTCATCTTCGCCATACTGCATAGCCTCTATTCCCATCATCACCATATCACCTTTTAGAATATTATTCTAAAGAACAATTTTCACACATAGCAAATATAAAAATCATATTTATATGTTATAGCTATAGTTTATATAATTGCGTTCCATAATAAATTTTATGTTTGTTATGAAGCTTTTGATCTGTATAATTCGCTACAAATATCCAATTTTATACAAATTGTTCAGTTTTGTATAAATTCATTTATACATTGTAATTTGTATAATAAGATCTGTATTTGTATAATTATAAGTGTATAGGACGAAAATATATGTATTTGTATTTGTATTTGTATATACACTTTTCTCTTGCTTTATACAAACAAAAAGCATTTTATACCGAAATATATAAAATGACTAATTGTATACCGAAAATGGCTAATTGTATATCAAATTAGATGGCAAAAAAGGGGAATGTTTGCTGCGAATTACAATCAAAATAAACTATGGTTATAACATTTAATTTGAATTAATAGTTTGATATTTCATACAATTTTCCCTATTCTAAATTATATAATACAATGAGCAACTTTCACATATAGCAAACATAAAAATCATATTTGTATGTTATATCTATAGTTTGTATAATGCGCTCCATAGTCTAGCATCAGATTGTATAATTCGCTGGCAGGAGCTTCAGATTTGTATAATTTCGCTGGCAGGCCATTTGTATAAATCGCTGGCAGCCTCTCAATTTCAATTTTTATGTGTTTGTATATCTGCATAAAATTTGAATTTGTATACAATTAAATTGAAATAAAACATTTGTATATCAAATCTCTCTCTCTCTCGCTTTATACAACACAAATTGTACATTGTAATTTGTATAATCTGTGTTTGTATAAAGCGAGAAAGAGAGAAAGACAAAAGAGAACTGGGCAGGAAAAGATATGTATTTGTATAATTATAAGAGTATAGGACAAAAATATATGTATTCATATTTGTATATACAATTTTCTCTCGCTTTATACAAACACATTTTATACATTTGTGTTTGTATAAAAGCGAGAGAGGCGAGGGAGAGACTGGCTAGCGAGAAACCTAGGGAGAGAGGCGAATGACAATTGTTTACTACGGGTTACAATTAAATCAAATTGTGGTTATAACATTTAATTTAAATTAATAGTTTGCTATTATATACAATTTTCCCTAATTTTTTTTGCTTACATATCAAATATAAAATAATAATATATACATTTATTTATAATTAGTCTTTACATTAATGATGTCTAATAACAGCATAATTCTAACTAGCGAGCAAACCGTCTATAATTAAGTTCTTTCCTTATTGCGGAACTAATAAGTAGAATACTATAAAGTTTATCACATCATGTATTACAACATAAGTCAAGCAATTGTCATTTGTTGACAAAGGTTGACACAACTAAATTTATTGGTATCCTACAAAACAAAAATATATTATAACTAAAAAAAAAAAAGGATACGTGTCGAATTAATACTTCAACAAAAAACCAAATACTACACTCGCTTCCCACGTTTCCATCTATTTCTTTTTTCCCTTTCATTGTTCTTTATAACACTTTATAAACGGTCCATTGCACAATTTTTATGTTATGAGCAAACAATAACAATACTAATAGCCATGGTGTTATTGGACTTGATTCACAAATTTCTCAACTTAGTAGCTCCTCCATTTACCTTATTTACTTTGTTGATTTTCTTGCCACCTTATCAATTTATCAAGTACTTCCTTCCAATATTGGGTAAAATTTTCAGCGAGGATGTAGCTGGTAAAGTTATTGTCATCACCGGAGCTTCTTCGGGCATCGGCGAGGTTATATATTTACTTTACTTATTTTCTTTGTTTAATTAAGCATTTCAAATTTACTGTTTGTATATGAATTTTTTTTCATTGTATATATAGTTAATGTTGACACCTTTGACATATTTTTTTCGTGTGTTTTCTTATTTCATTTTGAATCCTTGCTAAAAATTCTAGCTCCAAACACTTTATTAGTACTTTAAGATTTATGGTTATTTGTGTAGGACATGGGGTTGTTTGATTTGAATATAAGTTATGATAAATTAGTTATTTTGATTATTTCTTAGTGAATGTTTGGTTTTTGTATAAATAATATGGATGACATAATTTTTAAGAATAAATTATTTGTTTAAAAGTGAGGGTAAAATGTATGTGAGTGATATACAAAAATAGTTTGAGGGGTATTTTTGTCATTTAATTATTTAATTCTAGTATACATTATCTCGAGATTATTGTTTCGGGGATAACTTATCTCATTACTAATAATTAATTCAAAGAGTCACTAGCTACATCAAAAATATCATTAGAGGTAATTAATTAATGACAATTGCTTAATTGCCGCTAAATATGTATTTTTAGTGGCAATTAGCACTCTTTGTATATGTTCCTAAAACCTTTAGCGACATTGGTTCTAATGACACATAACTAATGCCGGTAAAGACTTTAGCACTCTTTATTAATGTCTACATTTATTGCCTCTAAAAGTTGTTTTTGTTGTAGTGAGTGGCTGAAAAAGTAAGGATTGCCTATGTTGGACATTTTTATTTTGGATTTTTTTGATGTATAGATAGTTTGATAGCTATAAAAAAATCTTGATTTCACAGCATTTGGCCTATGAATATGCAAGAAGAGGTGCATGCTTAACCATTGCAGCCCGAAGGGAGAAGAGTCTACGTGAAGTAGCCGAACGGGCACTTGATCTAGGCGCCCCGGATGTTTTAGTCGTCCCAGCTGATGTTTCAAAAGTTGAAGATTGTAGAAGGGTTATTGATAAAACCATGAGTCACTTTGGATGACGTGAGATTCAATTTAATTTGTTTGATTCTCCTACTTATTATCATGCTTTTGAAAGCTTTAAAAATGTTAATTTTGACGTATTTTTTGTTGAACGTGTGAATTGCAGTGGATCATCTTGTTAATAATGCTGGAATAACATCAGTTTCTCTGTTTGAAGAAATAGAAGACATTACTAACATGAGATCCATCATGGTAATAATAGTACTCCCTCCGTCTCAGATTACTTGTCACTTTTTTTTCCAGAGTCAAACTATATAAACTTCGATCAACGTTTTAATATATATTTTTTCACCACATTGATTAGTATAAATAAGATAATATTCCGCCGAAGGGGGTTTGGATGAACCCCTTAGTATAAGGTGGCTCCGCCCCTGCATTGATATGGGAAAAATTGTATCTTATACTAGTTTTTAAATTAATTATCTAATTAAGTTTCGAAGATTAGTCAAAATGACCCTCGAGAAGCAGAACATGACTAGTAGTTTTAGACAGTGGGAGTAACATATATTCATGTCACGGGTAAATGATCAAATAGAAATTACTCAAAGTATTACGAATGGTTTGACATCCTCCATTCTAATCTATAAGGCACTCTAAAATTTCATATGATACTGATTATTTATGTTACCTCACAACTATTAAAATTTTAAATTTGATTTTAACTATTCAATGGCATGTTTCTACTTTTGTTACTATTACTTGTTTTTTTTTTTTTTTTGGAATTTTCAGGACATCAACTTCTGGGGTTCAGTTTACATGACAAGGTTTGCGATTCCCTACCTGAGATATAGCGAAGGTAGAATCATTGTGCTTTCTTCTGCTGCATCTTGGATGCCTGCTCCAAGAATTAGCCTTTACTCTGTAGGTCTACCAACTTTGCCGTTTCCTAATGATGAACAACTTCCATTTTTTTTCATTTTGATACGTAGACTTAATTACTTTTATGTTATGCATGGTAGGCAAGCAAAGCAGCGATGGTACTGTTTTTTGAGGCGTTAAGAATTGAATTCGGACGGGATATCAAAATAACATTGGTCACACCTGGCTTTGTTGAATCAGAAATGACACAAGGGAAATTCATAGACAAGACCGGCAAAGTAGATGTTAATCCTCAAATGAGGGATGTAAGTTTCACTTTTCTCCCTCTCTCGTGCACAAACTATTGCAATGACATGATATGTTGTTTTTTACGAACACTTCCTCTATACTAAACTATGGTTATACGTTAATACCGTGCATTGTGCAATATCACTTCAATATATGTCTTAAACCAATTTAAACGTAATTTATTGATGTCTCTAGTTAAAACCTTATTTTATATGTTCAAGAGTATGATTTGTTTCTATGGGATAGTCCCGGGGTCAAAATGTGACGATGAACCATAATGTCACGAGTTTGAATTTCAGTCTCTATAATTAGTCTATTAAGTGATCAAGTCTTCCACAAATTAGATGTGATTACCAAGAAAATGCGATATTAGTATCTAATTTGGGGGTTTAATGAATAAACCAGGTTGAAGTGGGCATAACCCCAGTGATGAAAGTAGAAGACTGTGCCAAGACCATTGTGAATGGCGCTTGTCGAGGGGAGAGATACATTACTGTGCCATCTTGGTTCCGAGTCACCTACTTGTGGAAGGTTTTCTGTCCAGATGTTGTTGAGTGGTTTTTGAGGTTGTTGTACCTTTCCGGTTGGGGAGCTTCACCGGAGGATGCTCCAAGCAAGAAAATATTGGATTACACTGGTGTTCAAAAAGTCTTGTACCCTGAAAATATCCGGGAGCTCGAACCTAAGACTGAGTGATGTTGGGCCCGGCTGGTTGATGTCAAGACCCGGGGCTGTTAGATCAATTAAAGGAAACTGAATGAAATTCGTAATTGTCTATCTATATTAAATATAATAAGTTGGTTGTTTTGTTTCTATGTATATCTGTTACTAAATAATTTGACAAACATAATAAATTTTATTAAGTTGGTTGTTTCTTCTTATTTATATTTAAAAAGTTTGTAAATTATTGATTGTGAACTCAGTTATTATTTCATATTAACTTGAAATCATCTTAGGAATGCACCGTACACTTTTAAATTCTGGACCCGCCTCGCCTCTTACTCGGTCCATATCTCGGTCCCTTTAATCCCCTGCATACCTGTCTTGTTGGTTCTGCAAAATTATACTGAATTGTACTTAAGTATATATGTGTACACAACTTTAGATGCAGTAGGCCAGTTGGTGCTCATTAATTAGTTAGTTACTACTCTCTGCGTTTCATTTTACGTGGCCCCTGTATTAAATAACTACATAAAGTATTACTAATTGTTAGATTAATTTCTAGTTTTGTAGATGCTATATAAGTAGCTATTCTGTTAGTTTGTTAGTTTACTTGCTAGCTTTGTAGACTCTACTTTACAGCTCATCTTTATGGGCACATAACATATAAGCATTCCTTTGAAAAACTTACAGTCCATAGTTGCACAGTTTTTGTTAGAAAAAACAGGTAGCTAAGCAATTAGTAATAGCCATGATGTTATTGGACCTAATTCACAAATTTCTCAACTTAGTAGCTCCTCCATTTACCTTGTTTACTTTGTTGTTTTTGTTGCCACCTTATCAATTCATCAAGTTCATCTTGTCAATATTGAGCACAGTTTACAGTGAGGATGTTGCTGGCAAGGTTGTTGTCATTACTGGGGCTTCCTCAGGCATCGGCGAGGTTATATATTCCCTTTACTTATGAAGCCCTCTCCCTATAGTATTTGATTGAATGCAGAATTTAAGAAAAAAAAAACGTAAATTTATGGTCATTTGTTTAGTTATAGTTTAAGGTTAAATTGTCGCTGAATAAGGACAAATTATGAAACTGAGTAGGACATTTTTTATCTGGATTTGTTGGATGTTAGATGGTTTGATCATAGCTAAATTTTTTTTTTGATTTCACAGCATTTGGCCTATGAATACGCGAGAAGAGGTGCATGCTTAGCCATTGCAGCCAGAAGAGAGAAGAGTCTACTTGAAGTAGCTGAAAGGGCACTTGATCTAGGCGCCCCGGATGTTTTAGTCGTCCCAGCTGATGTTTCAAACGTTGACGACTGCAGAAGGATTGTTGATAGAACCATGAGCCACTTTGGACGACGTGAGATTTGATTTATAATTTGTTTGATTCCCCTACTTATTATTATGCTTTTGAAAGCTTTAATTATGTTAATTTTGACCAATTTTTTGTTCCGTGTGTGAATTGCAGTGGATCATCTGGTTAATAATGCTGGAGTGACTGCAGTTGCTTTGTTTGAAGAAATAGAAGACATCACTAACTTTAGATCCATCATGGTAATAACAATATATTCATGTCACGGTCGAGTAGATGGTAGGGATTATGTCTGCGTACACAACATCCTCCTCAGACTTTACTTGTGAGATTATACTGGCTATGTTGTTGTGGCTGTTGATGTCATGTTCTGTGTCCCAACACCTAATGTCATGTTCAAATATGCAGGACATCAACTTCTGGGGTTCAATTTACATGACAAAGTTTGCGATTCCCTACCTGAGACGTAGCGAGGGTAGAATCATTGTGCTTTCTTCTGCAGCATCTTGGATTCCTGCTCCAAGAATGAGCCTTTATGCTGTAAGTCCACCAACTTTGATGTTTCCTAATTTTAACCCCCTAATGAACAGCTTTCATTTATTTATTTATTCCGTTTTGATACCCTTACATTTGTGTTACACTGTTTTTTGAGGCGTTAAGGATTGAATTTGGACGGGACATCAAAATAACATTGATCACACCTGGCTATGTTGAATCAGAAATGACACAAGGGAAATTCATAGACAAGACTGGCAAAGTAGATGTTGATCCTCAAATGAGGGATGTAAGTTTTCTTAACCAAATTAAACGAACTTTATTAAAACGCGATATTAGTATGTAATTTGGGGGATTTGATGAATAAATCAGGCTCAGGTGAGCATAATCCCTGTGGTGAAAGTAGAAGAATGCGCCAAGGCAATTGTGAATGGCTCTTGTCGCGGAGAGAGATATGTTACTGTACCAGCTTGGTTCAAGGTCACCTACTTGTGGAAGGTTTTCTTCCCAGAGGTTGTGGAGTGGATTTTGAGGCTGTTGTGGCTTAGCAGTTCAGGAACGTCGCCAGAGGATGCTTTAAGCAAGAAAATATTGGATTACACGGGTCTACAAAAAGTGTTGTACCCTGAAAATATTTGAGAGCTCGAATCTAAGATTAAGTGATGCTGGGGCCTGATATATACTATGTTGGTTGTTCATACTCGAGCTAGAATCCTTATGTCTGCTTGGTTGTTCAAAAGACTGTCTGTTTACCCCTTGCATCTTCATCTTTTTGAAAGCCCAGACCATTTGATCTGGATCTGCATTAGTCCTATTTCAGGTGCAAAGTCTCTTCAATAAAGACCTGTTTTTTTTTAATTTCTCTCCCATTTCTCATATTGTTGATTGAAAGAGAATAAGCTCTATCTAGTGAGTAAGAGAGGGTTTGTTACAATATTTATATTAAGAAATCTATAAGATATTTATAAAATCATCGATTGTGAACTCAGTTATTATTTTACGTTGAACTTGAAATTATGGTAGGAATCCACAGTACATCTCGGTCCTTTTAATCCACTGCTTCTTATTATAGGACAGATTGGTGTTGTGACCATATTCATTCATTTTTAGCAAAAGAGAAAAGAGATGCAATGTTTTGTCCACTTGTAGTAGATGATTAGAGAATGATAAGACTGATAAACACAGCAATTTTTCAGTCTTTATCAAAACAAACCTCAGACTAGACTAATTTTTTTTATATATATACTATGATGCACCCTTTGCATGATCAAAGCTAAAGTGTGGTTGGTTCATTTTCTCCGGATTGGATATGTGAAGAGGAGATGTATAGATGCACAAGTGGTAAGACAAGTGGAGAGAGGTGATAAGACAAGATATGACACAACTTCAAGTTATCGAGGACATGATCCTAAATAAGATCAAAGGTTGTGGGTTGCACACCCAAATTTAAGTCGTAGAAGAAAACTCAATTGGTAAAATATTTGAACTATAATACTGTTGGTTAAATATTTGAACTATAATACCGTTGGCAAGAGCTCGATTCACCACCCGGTAATCCTTCTCTCACTACATCTTAGCGGTAATTAATTAACGGTAATAGCTTAATTGCCTCTAAATATGTATTTTAGCGGCAATTAGCACTTTTTGTATATGTTCTTAAAGCCTTTAGCGACATGGATCTAATGACACTTAACTAATGCTGGTAAAAACTTTAACACTTTTTATTAATATGTCTATTTATTGCCGCTAAAAGTTATTTTTGTTGTAGTGTATTATCCTTCTTCTGCCCTTAATTTTGTTTTAGTATTTTAAAAAAAAATACTTGAAGAAAATTAATTAAAAACAGAAAAGGAAAGAAATTTCAGGAAACACGAATAAATGATAATAATAATAATAATAATGATAATAATAATAATGATGAGGATAATAATGATAATAATAATAATGAGGATAATAATAATTATTATAATTATAATAATGGCATTAATGGCATGAGTCTAAATTTATGCAAATTTTCCTGCCATCAAACAAGGAAAAGAAAGCAAAAACTTGAATTAAATGCAGTAGAAGAAAGGACAGAAAAAGGTCGAAATTGGGGAAATTTTAGGAAAAAATAAATAAATGATAGTAATAGCTAGGAATACATAAAGATTTATGTAATTTCTTCCGATTTTCTAGAAATAAATAAAGATTAAAATTAAAAAAATCAACAAAAAAAGAAACATAAATATTCATCTGTATGAAATATACATCACATCACATCACCTTCCTCATTCTTAGAATTAGTTTAAAAATAAAAAACAATACAAATATAGATATGTAGACCGTAAGCTAAAACGCTAAAAACTCATAAGTCCATCATTATCCATTTTTTACTTTTGGCTTAATTACTTTTGCCCGAAAATAGTTGCTTAAAAGTTAAAAATACTTTTTATCTTTCCCAAGCACCTAAAAAATACAAAAGAGTTTAAAAGTCAAAAACTATTAAAAATAAGTTAATCCAAACACTGATTAAATATTATGATTTCTTAATGGGGAATATATCATTCTAAGACCACAACATTTTATTTTTTGCTATAAATAGACATGAAAACTCATCAATTATGCATCACTTCATCATAAGAAAAATTATATAAAAAAAAAACTAGTCCACTAGTAATTAAGAAATGGAAGGTAAGGGATTAAGGAAGCATAGTGGAATTATGCTAATGATGGTGATTATGGCCTTAATTATTTGTGATCCAATTAAGGTAGAGAGTGCAGTTGGAATTGACATACATCCATGTACACTGCCTGCATGTATAGCAGCATGTCAGAAACTGTTGAAGGATAAATATAAAAGTGCGACATGTGCAACGGGGCCTAAAGGAAAATATTGTATATGTTTGGGATGAACTATATATTATAATTATACTAGAAGTGGATGGCCCGTGACATTTCAAGGGAGACACATATATGAAGATGCCATATTAAATATATAACAACTGTGGCACAACCAAAATGATATATTAGGTGTTGGAACCAAGTTCTATAATATAGGCATGTACATTTTATTTACATAGGCAAAAGGAAAGCTATTTGTTATGGATATGATTGTTGCAGTGATAGAAAATGGTTCCAACCATATTGCAAAACGCAGGTGGCATGGTTTTTCACTGTTAAAAAAATTAAAATGCAGCTGTTAATTGAAGTTGTGAAAGTAGGAAGTAGGAGTTCTGAAAAGTTAAAATGACATAGTTTTATGCAGAAGTTTATATACCTTGTTATGGTGTTTTGGAGGGGGAGTTTTGGGCTTGGAGCATGCCTGCGATGGGAAGTAGCTTCTTCCTTGTCTTTTCCAATTTTCCTTTTGCTGCTTGCTGCTGTGTTCATTGGAGCTGGTGATGATGGTGCACTGATGATGTTTTCTTTTTCCACATACAACAAGATAATTAAATTTGCAGGAGTTCCATCCATAGTTTTAGCAAATGAATTTTTGACTTGAATGGTGAATGTCTTTCCACTTAATTGTCTTGTCACATTTGCAAGAGGCAACATTTGTTTCTGGGAGGCGTTTGAATTTTGATGGATGAGAAAAGATTAGTTAACAATAGGCATTTATATTGTATTTATTTTAATTAGCTGTAATATATACCTTAGTGCAGCGAATGTCGTAGATTTCTTCTGAAGTGAGATGCAACATTGTTTCAGCAGCTTCGTCTGAGATTAGTGCTGTTGCTGAACCACTGTTGTCTGTGATGGTGATGTCAAATTGGCATTTGTTGTAAGAGTAGATAAGAGGATGATTTAAAGCTGTTAGTCGGGAAGTAAAGCATATAAAAATGCATTTAGGTGGAAAGGCAAAAAGAGGAATTTAGGGTGCAGATAAACTTCTATAGTAAGTGAAAAATAGAATTAAATGGTTTAGAAATAGAAGATATTTGTCTGCAGGTTAGTCATGATAATAAATGTGGATAGTAAGAGGGAAAAAATGTTTTTTTATTGAACATGCACTGCTTGAAGTTTTGTTAAAGATATCTTAGTGATTGTTATACCTTGAAATAAGATTTGCGGAACGGCGACAAGTTGCACAATAGAATCTCCTCTGTGAACGAAGCCTAGTAAAGATTTGTTTGCATGTTGAACAGGCTAAAATATAGAATTGTTGATTTTCATCCAATAGCGAAAATTCAGCTTGTATGCAAACTATTTGGCCCTGGAAGATTGTGGGAAAGTGTGAAGAAACATACAACATGATGATCTGTGGAATTTGCATTTGTTCTTACCGGAAGATGTTGATGTGCATCGGCAATTGATATGATCTCATCTTCAAAAGGAATAAGCTGAAGAGAACCCGTTGAAGTTATACTCTTTTTGGTGTATGCGATTAGCAATTGTTCATTTGATGTGGCCCTAGGAATATAAATTTAAACAAGTAAATGTGAGTTTATGGATATGCATATGTATTTGTTGGTAGTTAATTTTTGTGGAAGTAAATACCATTTTCTGAGTGCAGCAACCTGTGGGTATGGAGGATTGATTTGAATTGTTGTGGCAAACCTGCTTGTTAATCCTGTATATTGGAATGGTTGAATGTAAGTTAAGTGCTTTGATATTTGTAAGAACATGATATTAGTGTGTGAGTTTACCTGCATATGATTTTGATTTTGCAATTTTTCTGGCCAGGATAATTGGATATTGATTAAGTTGTTCCGCAATATATATTCCAACATGATCAATGAAGCTTTCCCAAAGTGTAAGCTTTTTGGGTTTCTTCCTGGGGTAAAGAGAATAAAAAAGATTGCAGCTGTTGTATTGTTTTTTTACAAAGAGGATAGTATTGCAATCAAATTGAATGAGGTAAAAAGCCATTGGAGGAGGAGAATTGGGAGAATGTAAGCATAAATACAACCATAGTGCAAAATGAAAGAGCTCATAAATGACATTAACCGAAAGAAAGACAATTTTTATCTATTTAGCTAAGGAACAGAATTATATATGAGCTGGCAGAGAGATCATTTTGTATGCAATCAGTGTAAAGATAAGTACTTTTCAAATAGTTACTTTAGAAATGTAATTCAAATAGTTTTTTAAGTCAGAAGATTAAAGTTTTTACCCAATAGTCACTTCACAGATGCAACTCAAAACAATTTTTTCAGCCTGAAGATTTGTTTTTTTTGAACAATTAGTTTACAAATACAACTCAAATCAATTTTTTCAGCCTAAAGATTAGTTTTTTTTTCAATAACTTAGTTAATGAATTTAACTTAAATTAACAGTTTGATGCCTGAGAAGACTGGACAATAAAAAGAAAAAAGGGAGAAAAACTTATGGTGGTGTTCTAATAGAAAGAGAAGAGAGCTACTGTTTATCTTACAATAGAGGGGAAAAAATATATTAAAAGTTGATTCCGTTAGAGTTTGAGACGTGAGCATATGGAGAATTCAAAGTTGTTTTTCATTGAAGCTTACCTTCTGTATTGTTCATTCAAAGGTAAAAAGGTTTGATTAAGAGTGACTTTTCTTTTAGAAGAGCCGTCAAGATGAATTTGTAAGGGAGTTAATTTGTTATAAAAATTTCAAAAGAAGAACAGAAAAACTGAAAATGATAATAAATGTATACTTACTGATTATCCATTATAATCAATTCTTGAATTCTTGATCCATTAGCTGCACATGTTGGCAAGGCGACGTTAACCACAATGGCAAGGACATCTTGGAGAAAAGTAATGTATAAATTAGAAAAGAATTGAGGTTGTTAGACAATTATAGTTAATGAGAAGTATAAGTTGTTAACTTTGTAATACCAAATTCTAATCCTTCGGGTTGGTGATGGAAGCTGTCGAACATTGTAACAGTAAGCCGTGTTGGTGGTGGCAGTGAATCTTCTGGTGGCTCAACTTCTTCTATTGGTTCAATGAGAGTGCCTTTGTCAATTGTCCAAAGGAAAGTGTTGATTGGAATTCCATATGCATGGTTTGATTCGGTAACACTTGCAACTGATATCAAATAGGTATGGTATGGAAGAAACAATTCAGCATAACTCTTTATATCGCTGCCATACATAATTCCTTGGACTTGTGTTTCCTATGGAAAACAGAAAATACAATTGAGTCAGTTAAATCTCACATATATATTATTTTGTGGCCAGCAAAATTGTGTTTAGATTAAAATTTGTAAAGTTTTTTTTTTTAGTTGCAGAAGTTGAATTATTTCCAAGTAGAAAGCATGGCTATTTCCAAAACTTAAATTTTAAAGTTTTAACTTCAAAATGCGTGTGCCAACAATGAATATAGCTTAAAGATGCATAAAAGGGGCATGCTACACATTGGACAAATGTCGTCTGAAGATAGTCAATTTATGACACGTAATAAAATTTCTGGGAAGGGGTGGTAGTAGGCAGAAGTGTTGCAGATAAAGAAAGGGACTATTGTTGTATTCAGATTAATCATGGCAACACTATTATTGAACTTTATTTGCTTGCAAGTACAAATAAGTGTGAAGAAACATAATATTCATTGAGCCTAGTACTGTTGAGCAAAAATACTACATAAATGGCCAAGCTATACAAAGCAGTTGTTGGTTTCTGCATAAATACCATTTAAATTACTTGGGGAATAGAGGTAAATCATTCAAGATTTGGTGAATTTTGCTGAGAATGTACATTAATAAATGAATATCTTTAACTCATAAAGATACTCCTATGTAGAGAGATAAAAAGGAAGTTAAAGAGATATGAATAGGTCTAACGCTGCTAGTTTCCAGTTATAAATACAATCTGATGGAACACAAAGAGTGCAATAATTTTGACAGTTTTTGAAAGGTTCATAACTACCAAAAATAAGAAAAATATTACTTTTATTAGTTTCCAAGAACTTTTTGTCCAAGCAAGTCAAGTAGATTACTACATGAGACTACTGCAGGGATTTTACTCTTAACATTAATAATAAAATTTGGCTCTTCTAGACTAATGACTTTTCTGTAAAGATCATTAGTGATATAGATTATGTAACCTCATGTCTTTTGTTTATGCCAAATGCATGACAATGTTAAGGAGAATTCTGCGGAATGATTTGAAATATCTAGGATGAATAGCGTACGATAAATCATGAGACTCAACCAATACACTTTGGATCAAGTAAACAATTTGAAGAACACAAATTCTTCTTCTAAAACTGAGCACAAAAGTAATTATAAAATTTAAACACATTAAAAAAGAGATTAGATGATGCAATAAATAATTATGCACTTAATGACGATTGGTATTAAGTATGGTCAATTATATAAGAACTTAAGAATGACTGAAATTATTTAATTCTATAAAAGATGGTAGATAGTAATTTACAAGCTCAATTTGGAATAAACATGATCTCATATAAAGAGAAATTATTTCTTACAGTTTCCACTACAATGGAATAGTTATTCCAGTAACAATCAAAAGTTGTTCACTACAATGTCCACCAAAAGCGAGTCAAGATAATAGTCTCATTCCAAGCTTGTGTAGAAAGAAAAGAGAAATTAGCACTACTATCTGCAAGATTTGATGCAAGAATGTACAACTCATATCAATGGCATGGCTGCAAGATTTTACGTTTTGTCACCAAAACAGCCAGCTTGGAGCAGCTCAAGTTGACACCAACATGATAGAATATCAAATACATTAGGAATATATCGTAGAAGGGATAATGGATGTAATCAAGAACTCGAGAAGCAAGAAGAATGCACATATATTCTAAGACAGTTTGACCAACAGTGACTTGGCATTAGATTTTTCAAATCAAAATGTCTAGACATCCCCCTGGTTCTGCTTCTTGAGAATCAAGTTTGTCCAAAAGGCGCGAGGGTCATTTCTTCACACATTTTGTTTTGACATCTATTTTTTAGCTTTTGGTAATTTTCAATTTTAAAAATACAAAACAACATGTGATAAAGTTGTTTTCCACTGCTTTAAAGGCAAAAATAATAATCCAAGTGCTAACAGGTAAAGTTGTTTTCAACAACTAAACATATTGTTTTTATTTGCTTTAGCTGTGGATGCTATTATTTGAGTTCTCAACAATGACCTTACATGTTGAGAGCTTTATATAGTTGACAATGCATTTAGCTTTCTAACATCATTCCATATTAATTGGAATGAAGATGCATCTCAAAAGTGTAATAAAATAAGTTTAAAGCTTGAAAATTTTATTTCACAAGTTTTGTGTTTGTCTTGTGTAAGAAATTTTGAAATAGATGTCTTAGTTGTTGAATCAAACCTTGTGGAACACAATATAAGAAACATCATATGAATAAATTAATTAAAAAATAAGAATGTTCAAAATGGAGCAAAACATTACTAATTTGACGACGACAAAATCATATATCTTATTTGATTCCATGAGTGGGGTTTGAAGTTGAAAGTAAATGAACGAAGTTTAAAGAGTAATGTATCTGTTGTTAGTAAAATTAAATAAATTCATTTCATTTCACTGACTTTGCATATGATCTTATGATTGAAAAGCATGGAGGTATGCCAGCAACATGAAAGTATATATTAAGTGGTAGTATAAGTAAATGAAGTCTTCAGAAGGCAAAGAGCATTTTCAAACAAATTGTAAAATTTGAAGTGTTAGTATTGTCTGCAGGAATAATGAGAGGATTCTACTTGAATTGTATTTCCATTTTGGTTGCAGGCTATGATTTTTTATTTTGACAACTAATAGAGCTTGTGTTTGCTTTACTCATGAAAAGGTGGGTGAGCTAAAAATAACAGAGCTATAAAAGAAGACAGTGAGAAGACCAATGGAGAATAACAAATGTCTTAGGCATGGATAAATGTAATTGCGAAGCTAATTTAAGTGAGGATTGAGTTCTAGATAAAGAATATTTAAGGAAAATGTAGGTGGATGTGATGAAAGCAATGTCATACCTCTTCATCTTGAAGAATCATGAGTTGATACTTATTGGTTTTTTACAGGTTATCTCTAGGTCGGCCCTTATCAACGACCTGCACCTTAACTGTCCATTCTTTGGTTTCACTGGTAACGGCATTTATGGTTAATCTTTCAGCCATGAGATGATCTGCGATTATAATATTGTGATGTTGTTAGTGCATATAATAAGAATATGAGCAAATAGAAAATAGATAGTAACAAAATTGCATAATATAAAATGATTGAAAGGTAAAATTGTCAAAGGAAATAAGGGGAGGTTTTTACCGTAAATTGGTGCAGTATCAATTTAGAGAAAAGCTTTTGCGATAATTTCATCATAAACTATTTTATGTGTATAAGAATCATTTTTATCCTCAACTGTTGGCGGTCTTATTAATACTTTAACATAGTTAGAACTTTTAGCTCTCGATAATGCAATATACAGTTGGCCATGAGAAAAAACAGGTTCTCTCAGATAAATTCCAACAAAATCTAGTGTTTGATCTTGAGCTTTGTTAATAGTCATAGTGTAGCATAAGCGTATTGGAAATTGTGTTCTCTTAAATTGAAAGGGTATCTTTTCATCTTGTGATGTTAATAGTGGTATTCTTGGAATAAATACATGAGTATCTTTGAAATCACCATTAGAAATTGTGGCACTGATAATATGTGATTTAAAGTCATTGCATGTTAATCGTGTTTCATTACACAAACCCACCAAAGGATTTAGATTTCTTAGTAATATAATTGGACAATGTTTTTTTAAAGATAATTTGTAAGGAGGCAATCCTGGAGGGTTTAAAGTATGCAT
This sequence comes from Solanum tuberosum, assembly GCF_000226075.1. Classification (NCBI taxonomy): domain Eukaryota; kingdom Viridiplantae; phylum Streptophyta; class Magnoliopsida; order Solanales; family Solanaceae; genus Solanum; species Solanum tuberosum. The sequence continues at coordinate 1,537,972 of NW_006239018.1, forward strand.
AAAGTCTTCATATTCACTTTGATCTTTTGGGTCTAGAGTTTCATCAACAGCAATATATACTTTAATATTAGATGGAGATTGCATAATCAACATGTCATTTATTTCATCAACAAAATCGCTTTTAGTAGTTGGAATAGCGCGGGAAGTAATGAAAGAAATATTTGAAGCAGATGTATATAGATTGGGATAAACAAGTTTGAATAAAATATTTAAGGAATCCTTTTCATCGGTATAAGGAAGAACAAAAGAATGCGAAATTTCAATTTTTCCCTGGCTATTTATTTTTTCTTTTCCATGGCCAATTCTCATTAAATATTGGCAGAAGGCAGGATCTATTTTTGCTCACATATTTTCAGACAATTGTAGTTTTTCAAGTTCATTCCAAATTTTAGAGCAAAGCAAGCTTGCAGAAACAAAATCTTCTCTTTTTACCACCACGAACAACAGGCAGAGTTTGCCTAAAATCGCCACTAAATACAATAACTTTTCCACCAAATAGAATTTTTGTTTCCATTAAATCTTTCAGAAGCAAGTCTAGTGCCTCAATCATTTTTTTTTTTTGCCATTGAAATTTCATCCCATACTATTAATTTTACATCTCGAATTAAAGACGCTAATGAACTTTGTTTACTTATATTGCAACTAAATTTCCATCAATTTCTATAGGTAATTTAAAACGGGAATGTGCTGTTCGACCTCCTGGAAGAAGCGAGGCTGCAACACCGGAACTTGTTGTTGCTAAAGCAACAAATCCTCGATGTCTGACGGTAGCCAGCAACACACGATACAAAAAAGTTTTACCAGTTCCACCTGGGCCATCAATAAAGAAAGCCCCCGGTTTATTCGAAAAAACTCTATTCAGAATTGTATTGTAGGCTATTTGTTGGTCTCTATTTAATTGCCTTTGTAATAGCAAATCTTTTTCACTAACAATTATATTTCTTTCAGAAAGTACATCTTTAGCCTTTTTAGCCATTGCAGAAGGTTTTATGATTTCTGGAATTAGGTCAAATTCATTAATATCGCGGTCCATTGAATAAAGAATATCATTAATATGATTTAGTACTTTATAACGAACTTCTTTTGAAGATAGACCTGGGTATTTGTTGAGATCTTCAGACATTGAATTTTCAATTTTTTTCCATAACTCTTTAGGATTATTTGGATTACAGTAAGCTAGCAACACACCAAATAAATGTCTTAAGGTAGATGGCATTTGATAAGTCGTCGCTTCAGACATACATTCTGTTAAATTGTTGTCACAAAGTAACAATCCTCTTTTCTCTGCTGATTCTCTGAATGTACTACAATATTCTCCATTGATAGTGAGCAAATCTTCATATGATTTAGGTGCTCTTACATTCATTAAAAGTAGCCTAAGATAATATCTTTCTCGCTCAGTTGGGTGACAGGTTACGACACGACCAATCGCATTTCTTTGTTTGCGACGTGTCCACATTCTATATGAAGTTGACCATACAAAAAATTCTGGAAATTGTCTATATAATAAATTTAAAGTGATAGCTTCTTTATTGACTTTGTTCATTGCAAAAAATTCAGTTAACATAGTTTTTTTTATCATAGGATTATTTATAACTTTATCAATATTGTCTGTGCTTTTAAAAGATACAAGTTGTTGTCCATCAAGATGAAGTTGAAGATGGTATACACATGGGTTCATTTCACTAATAGGGAAAGCATATATACGCCATGTAGCTTCAGGTGGGGATACCCATCTAGCTGATTGATATTCTTTTATTTCATCAATTTCTATATTTGCGTTATCGGTGTGTAAATTAAATGCAATTTTATCGTGTCTTTTGCATATATACTTATAAATATATTTGACAATTTTAATGTCAGAACAAATCTCAACATTTATATGACAATTGAATTTGCTGAGCAGATAAGGATTGTAAGGAACCACCCATGAGTTATCAAGAAGATGACTTCTAATTTTTACAGATTGTCCTGTATTTCGTCTTCTGTAGATTGGATATGAACTTTTGCCTTTAGTTGTTTGTGCACAAAAGTTTTTTGGATATTTGAATTTGCAATAACCCTTTTTTTTTTCATACAAGGGCATGTTGGGTTTAATGTACCATAGGGACCATGTATCATGTGTAAACGAACAAGTTCAAATAAATGAGGATTTCTTTTGGGATCTGGTAGCTCAGCGCAAACAAATTGATCATATGCTTCAGGTGTTAATATTTTGTATTTTTCTCAAGTATAATAAGAAAATGAGCATGAGGAAGACCTCGCTTTTGAAATTCTATTGTGTACATATATGCAATAACTTTACCAAATATATGCGCAGTCAATATATTTTTTTTTAATTCCTCCAACTTTGCTCGAAATACTCTACAAATTAGATCATGTCTATTTTGTGCTTGATCAATTGGCAGTAGATTTTCTTTAATTTCAGGCCAAGAGGGATTACAAGTGATAGTTAAAAACAGATCAGGCTTTCCAAAACGCTGAACTAAAGTCATAGCATCCATGTATCGACGACGCATATCTCTAGGACCACGGGTAAAACTGGGAGGTATTATTCTATTTCTACCTACTTAGGAAGCATCTCTTTCGCCACGGCGTAGAACATCCAGAAGCCCTCCTAATACATCAGTTCTTATGAAGTCTTGGTTAAAATAATTAAAATCAAGTCTTTGAGTTTCGATTTTGATCCATTCATCTACTACATATTGTTGGAATAATCTACCCGAATGCAGAATTATGCTTTCATCATCTCTCATTTGAAGTTTATAGCAATAATATTCACGACAAGAAACAGTTTCTCTTTTTGTTTACCTTTTGCATAATTTCATCTTCTAAATTTAAAAATCCATCAATCGAGGCCATATTGTTAACATTTGGTAGTTGTTCATTTTTACAGTGTGTTTGTGTAGTCGAATGAGGACTTAGAGGTTTAATTTTTTTAATACCACAGTGTCAACCATTTTCACCATGAGGGAACAATAATGGATATTGTAATGAATCATAACATCCATTATAATAATGTACTAATTGGCTTGTATCACTTTTAGTATATATTCTAATATGAGGTGTGGAAACATGGTTGTTAATATTTTGTTCTAACTATATTCCTGCAACCTCTGATGTAGTTGGCAAGCTATATATACGTTGATTTAGACCAGCATCAGATTTAAAAGCAACATAGAAATCAGCTAGTTGTGGAATATTTATTAAAGATTTTAAGAATATAGAATACGGATTAACTTGTAATATTTCCATTAAAGTTTCGACAATTTGTTGATTTAGTTTATCAGAACATGCCATTCGGTTTTTCAATTCATTTTCACTGTCAAAATAGTATAGCTGAAGATTTTTCATTTTTTTCACCACTTGGTATTAGATTATCTATAAAATGGTACATCTTACCCTTAACTCTAAATGTATAAATGCCTTTATTTCTTTTCGCTAAATCTTTATCGTAGTTTACTCCAAGAGATGTGAATGCAAACATGTTATTGTAGGTTCTTATATAAGTTCGGAAAAGCTTTGATTTCTCGTTATGTTGTAGGTAAAGATTTTGCAAGTCTGATGGAAGTTGGTGAGAAATTAGTTTAATAGAACCTTTGGCGCAACAGAAACCCACTGATTCATATTCAAATCTTTTTGCACCACAAAAATTACATTTTGGAACGGATTTCAACATATGGTAATTTATGGATGTTTGTGTCATTATAGTGTTTTCATTACAATGTTCATTAGCAGTTGATGTTGAGCCTGTCATGTACATGTATTTAGCATATTTCTATATAATATATTTTTCTAAAGAAATATCAATATAATTTTCTGACCTAATTCAAATTGATATAAGCAATCTTGTCGCTGAATAGGATGTTGTTTAGCAGAATGTAGCTGTGTGAGGGAAGATGTAGAGATGGTTGAGTCAGCAGTGAAATGTTGTCTGCTCAATCCAGTTGATTGGTTTGGGTTCTGGGCAAGACAACTTCTTTTTTGGTAGGGCGCTTCACTTTATATAAGTCATGACGTCGAAGTTTTTTACTGCCCTCTGCTTTGTCAGAGTGTGGATGTGCTTTTTTTTTTTATTCGGCATTTCAATAGTATGTTTCTATCAGTTATTAATAATCACATGGAAAAATAAATATATCAGGAAGAAGTATTCATATTATAAAGTTGTAAATGCACGTAATGCTGAAATAAATTATTTTTGGCAGGGAAAGCATTACCTTGTAGGTAGAAGCCTATATAACCGCACGAACACAAAGCGAGAACGAAGAAGCTGCATTACAAAAAGGGCAGACCAAAAGAAGGAGATCAAACTATTAGCTACCAATGGCAAAAGTGAATATATAGACTTTGTACAATAATTAAAAACAGAGTTTTTCCCAAACAACAACATAAACGTGGTGAGAGTTGATGCAAGCCTATTGCAACATTGAATGAATCATGCAATATGACGACGTTTCATCCTATTCCCACAGAAGTCGCATTTTTAAAATCTAGGTGTATGAGGCGTCCCTCTCGGAGTTGTTTGCAAATCCCCGCTCTTATTTTTGTTATGTTATTATTATTTTGAATTAAAAAAGTTGATCACTTCCTCATCCCTATTATTCTACATAATTAATTTGTTCAAACTTGGACATTATTGACATTGTAAATCCTCTGATATGTAACAGTAATAACAATTAAATCTCAAGTGTGCAATAAAATGTAGCAGCAATAACAGTTGACATAGAAGAAATCTCAAGTGTATCATTATACAAATATTGGACTTTGTTCTGCAATTTCAATCGAAAGGGAAAGTGGATAACTTAGACGCGGTGGGATAAATTTCAGTCTGCATGATCAACATGATCTGCAAACTAATCTCAGCTCCTATGGTTTGTGAATTTTTTCCGTATCCACTTAAGCAAGTTAGAAGTTTGTGCATTTGATATATACAGCTAATTTCAGGTTATTCACAACATATGACTGTATAGCCACCATCTAATAGTAATTACCAATTATATCTCATTTTTCTTGATCTTCTTATTTATCCTTATGCAAAGTGATAATAGATTTGAAGTTCAAGAAATTATGATTAGCATCAAGAACACTAAATACACTCACCTACATATCATCATCAAGAATATCCAATCTGTCTATGCCTTTTTTTACCAGCAAATCCAGAAATTAAGTTCACTTCTCTTCTATTACCAATACCATTTTCACCAGAGATTAGTGTGCAACTACTAATGAAATTTTTGTAACAGTTTTCTAAAGTATTAAAATTGGTCATTGATATGCAAAAAAAGATAACAAAATAAGTAAGTCTCTCTGTGAAATATAAAAAGACAAAATAGAAGCACTTAAATGCTTAGACGAATTGACAAAATAAAGAGGTATGGAAGTGTAATTAAATAATTGGTTATTTTGTTCCATTTATGTAGTTACAGGAGAACTATTAAAAATAGTAGAAAATCATGTGCAAAATCAACATTAAAAATACAAGCTTCATTCCAAAAAAATCAAAATTCCATCATTCGATGTGATTTAATAGTAAGAAAAATCCTCATTCTAGCATATACACAGTCCAACAATAGAAGAGTACACAATCAAAGTTCCATCATAAACGTAGCAACATTTTTTAATTTTTTTGAACACATTAAGATCCAGGAAACATAAACCAAATCCAATGAATAATATCAATTCATCCAAAACCCATCAACAACTCAGACACAAACATATACACTAACACATAAGCTTCATCCAGCTTAATCAATGAAAAGGGATTTGTCGCTGCAACGCATGCAGAGGCAAAATGTTAAAGTCCGATTCAGCTGTAATTTGAAGAGCTTGCAAAAATTAGCATGCCCCAAATAAAATCAAACAAACTTGAAATCCCCAAAACATAATTTGGTATAGCATAGAAGTTAATCACACGGAATTTATAATCCAACGCAATTTTAGCAGAAACAAATATGGAAATCTAATTGAAAAAGGAAAAAAAACAACAACTTCAAATTGCAGACCTGATAACAGCAGTATAAACAAAGCAGCTTCGACAGAACGGCAAGCTTTTCTTCTATATTATACAAAACACACAACAAGTTTCCCTTTTTTTGGTATATACAAGGAGGCAAGAAGAAAGTAAAAAGAAACAGCAGAAACAAAAAGCAGAGAAAAGAAAATGGAGGTGACCGCCAAAATCTTAAATAAAAATTATTGCTGAATTACAGAAGAGTACGTGTTTGATGAATTTACAGAGAGCAATAATATAATATACACAAAAGGCAACCTTTAAGAAGCTGAAATGACAATAATACCTCTATTGACCTTATGACTTTCAGAAATCAGAATGACAAAAATATCCTTGGCAATTGAATGACCAATAGCAAAGATGTTGGAAGGGTATATATATATATATATATATATATTTGCTAACGCATGTTATAGTATGTATCTAACCTTATTTCGCATATTATATATTATAATTACTATATTAATCTTGCTTTTTATATCTTTTTTTTTTATAAAGAGTGACAAATACGCAGGAATGTTCGTGGTTCGGTTTGAATCGGTTATTAATTAAAATTAAAATTAAACCAATCTACTGGTTTTTTGAAAATTCTAAAACGAAACGAAACCAAATAAAAAAATAACCGTCGATTTGATTATTATTGCAAAAGCAGAAACAAAAAGTATATAGCATAGCAGAGAAAAGAAAATAGAGATAAGGCCAAATCCTTCAAAATTATACGTCAATTGAAGAAGAGTAGGTGTTTGATGAATGTAGAGAGAGCAAGACACGTGCAAGACAATGCAGCCTTTCACAAGTTGAAATGGACAATAATTTCCCTTCCTGGCTTATCACTTTTCAGATAGGAAAGCAGAATGACAAAAATACCCCTATTTGCCAATTGTTGAAAAGTTATAGTATGTATCTAACCTTATTTCTCATAATAATAAATAATAATATTAATCTTGCTTTCTATAAACAGCTATATTTTACATATACGTAGGGATGTTGGTGGTTCGATTTGAATCGGTTATTTTGATTAAAATTAAAAATAAACAAATCTTATCAATTTTTAAAATTTCTAAAACTAGACCAAACAAAAAAAAAACTGTGTGGTTATTGTTGCAAAAGCAAAAAAAAAAAAAGTATGGCAGAGAAAACAAAATGGAGATAAGGCCAAAGCCTTCAAAATTATAGCTCAATTGAAGAAGAGCACGTGTTTGATGAATTAGATAGAGAGAAAGACACGTGCACAGACAATGCAGCCTTTGACAAGTTGAAATGGCAATAATTTCCGTGCCTGGGTTATGACTTTCAGATGGAAAATCAGAATGACAAGAATACCCCTATTTGCCAATTGTTGAAAAATTGAAACTGTTTGAAACTCTCTCTTCTAATATATTGTAATGTAATGTAATAATAATATAAGTACTTTATTATAAAATTATAAAATTCACTTTAATGAAGAAATGTTGGGTTTCTTTACTGTACTAGTTAGAATCTCATCAATGAAGTAATGTTGTTGGCAATTCTCCGTTATTTATAATGATACAAAACTTACATTAATTAGAAATCGGAATATTTATTCTTGTTTGGATTTGACAACAAGTCTAGTATTAATCAAATACTATCAATTTTTGAACAACATTATTGTTCGAATGTGCATTATTGTATAATCAGTTTTTACTGTTAGATTTAGATTATTGTTTTCATTCAAATGTTACTTAATTAGTTAGTTGAATGTATGAGCTGGCAATATGGTTAGTTGAGTTAGTTAGTCACGTCATTTTGGTGTGATCCTTCTAGATTAATTCTCCCATCTATAATGCCTTGTATCTTCATCATTTTGTAACTAATTCAATACATGAAATAAAATTCTCTCCCTCTTTTCTGACTCTGTTCCTTCTCGTTCATCCATGGCAGAAGGATGATTGAATTTCTAGTTTTCTACATTTGAGTTTCTAGTTATTTCACATGGTATCAGAGCACTCGATGCTGGCTGTCTAAAAGAATATTGCAGATTAGATCAGCTTCCTTATGCGATTGTTATTTCAGCAATGGCAATTCAAAAAATCTATCAGAATGATCCTTTGTACATTGGACCATCAGATACTTCAGGTGTTGTGTTAATTCCCATAAAATTGACAGGATCTGAGAACTATGGGATTTGGAGCAGGTCAATGAGGATTGCATTGTTAGGGAAGAGAAAATATGGCTTTGTTACAAGTGTGTGTACTAGAGCTTTGTATAGAGATGAACTTCATGAACAGTGAGAAACTTGTAATGTAATTGTGCTATCGTGGCTAATAAATACAGTCAGTGAGGATTTACTTAGTGGGATTGTATATGCCACAACTACATTTTCAGTTTGGACAGATCTGAAAGAGAGGTATGTCAAAGTAAATCGTATGAGGATCTATCAACTACATAAGGAGATTACAACATTGACACAGGGTACTGACTCTGTATCACACTATTTCACCAAATTAAAGACATTGTGGAGTGAATATGATGCAGTGATCCCAAATCCATGTTGTGTTTGCCCTCAGTCAAAGGAGTATGTTGAACATCTGCAACAGTTGAGATTGATTCAATTTTTAAGTGGCCTAAATGAGTCATATGATCAGGATCAGGCTCGAAGGCAGATCTTGTTGAACGGAGTTACTCCGTCCTTAAACCAAGCTTATGCTATGGTTATAGAAGATGAGATCCAGCACACAAACTAGATAGCCAGTGTGGTTGAGAAACCAGATCAAGTTGCTATGAATGTGCATAAAAATCAAAGAAAAGAGTACTACAAAGGGAAGTAATGTGACTTCTGTCACTACACTGGTCATACCAAGGACCAAATTAATAGGCTATCCGGATGGTTGGAAACAAAGAAGAAAGTCAGGTGACACTTTCAGAAACACATCAGGTGATTCTCACAATGGTAGCTATGAGAGGCAATTTCCAGCAAGCTCCCACACTATGGAGGTCAACACTCAACAAATAATGCAGCTTATGACCACTCTGAGGAAGCTTCAACCAGTCAGGGCAGCAATTCAACCAGTCAGAACAGTATGGATTTTATACCAAAGGGAAATGTATTCACAGATCAGGAGTACAGACAGATATTGGAATTGCTTAACAAAGATGCAAAGAAGTCAAAGCAAATCAACATAGCAGGTATGGCTACTTGCTTAATGGCAAATAATCTTGCACATGATTGGATACTGGATATTGGTGCATCTCATCATATTATAGTAGACAAACAATTATTCACAAGGAGTCACAGTCTAACTAAGTCACAACAGAACCAAGACATTAGTGATATTGGTGAAGTACCTATGTTTACCAAAGAGAGCATTAAAAATGTTCTGCATGTACCAGACTTCAAGTTCAACCTCTTGTCAGTTTTCAAGATCACTAAGGAACTATCCTGTTTTGTATCTTTTTACCCTGACTTCTGTGTGTTTCAGGACCTCTCCAGTGGCAGGGTGAAGGGGATTGGTAGAGAAAAAAGAGGGTTATACTATTTCAAAAGAGAAGCTACATCAAATCATAGGCAAAGGGTAACATGTAATCAACACTTAGTTTCTGCCCCTGCAGGAGCAATGGCATAGGGTGTCACTTTATGGCATAAGAGGCTTGGACATCCTTCTACTCAAGTTTTAAGACTGTTGAAGTTAGTCCAGACTAATAATGATGGTAGTAGTACAAATTGTTTAGTCTGTCCATTAGCCAAACAAACCAGACTTGTTTTTCCTATTAGTAATTCTAGAGCCTCTATGAGATTTGATGTTGTCCACATGGACCTTTGGGGCCCTTATAAGGTTCTTACTATAGATAGAAAGCATTATTTTTTAACAATTGTGGATGATTACAGTAGATTTGTATGGATCTATCTGTTGCAATTGAAATCTGAAACTATTGTTGCTATCAAAAACTTTCTTCAAATGGTGAAGACTCAATTTGCTGCTCATGTGAAGATTGTAAGATCTGATAATGGTACTAAGTTCTTTAATTCCCAATGCACTACTCTATTCCATGATCTAGGTATCATGCACTAAAGTAGTTGTCCTCACACACCACAACAAAATGGTGTGGTGGAGAGAAAACAGGCACATTATGAATACGGCTAGAACTATCAGGTTTCAATCACATTTGCCTATTAGATATTGGGGGTTTTGTGTCAAGGCTGCGGTATATCTGATAAATAGATTACCTTCGTCAGTGATAGGAAATATGAGCCCATATGAGTTGTTGCATTCAAAACAGCCATCATTATCACACCTAAGGGTTATAGAATGTCTTGGTTATGCCTTGGTACTACCAAGAGGAGACATGTTTGCGGAGAAAGTTGTTCCTGCTATCCTTATAGCCTACTCAAAGCTTCAAAAAGGTTATATAATGTTGGACATCAAGTCAAATAAAATATCCATCAGTAGAGATGTGAAATTTCATGAGGATGTTTTTCTATTTGCTCAAATTTTGCCTCTGACTGACTTTGTCACCACTTCTGTTAACTCTCCATTAGCCTTTGTTGATCAACTTGATGACATTTGTGTTGAAGAGAATGTGGTTCCATGTGATGCAGTCCCTACTAATGTTAATAATGACTAGGAAGAAGATTGTAACGACTTGGAAAAAAATGATAGGTTAAGCAAGAGCCTATGACTTTGTGTTGACTTTATAATGAGGTTCTATGAGGGGTTTATATGTAATTTCATTTTAATTGTGTAACTCCGACAATTTAAAATGAATAAGAAGAAGCTTGAAATTGGAAGTAGTCATTTTTGGGAAAAAAAATTCAGAATCTGGAAATTCGGCCAAGTGTGGAAATCAGTGAGTTTTTGGCCAACTTTGAGCAGTCATAACTCCTAGCTCAGGATGATCCAGGAGTAGTTCCAGTTATGTATGGAAAGCCCTTGGAATGATCTTTCCAACGCCACTGAGTTTGCTCAATTCCGAGTTCGTATGAGCGAGTTATGCTCGTTGAAAGTTGGGCAGTTGGCAGGGAATCCGTCCGGAAAATTTAAGGGCTATTTTGGTCTTTTCACAAATCTTTTCTTTTGAGGTTATATTGTTGTGTTAGGCTTTTTGTGGATCATTTTTTGTTCCATTTTAAAAGAGTAAGAGTTAGGGTTCTTGAGAGTGAAGAAGAAGAAGAAGAAGAAGAACTTGAAGCTAGGGCTTGGTTTGAAGACGTTTTCTTCATCAAATTTCTTGGGGAATCTTAGTAAAGGTATGGGAGTTCTTTATTTAGGGCTAGTTTTCGCCCTAGAGCCAAATCTCAAAATGGTTTTCAAGGTTTTCAAAGGTTATGAAAAACCCCAATTCTTCCTCAAACTCATGGGTTCTTGCATTAAATGGTTTCAAACAATCTATTATGATTATATTATGGTTTAATTGATGTTTCTAGGTGAAAAAATTCCATGGACCCATGATCTCCTTAAATCTCTAAGTTTGGCTTATGAAGTGGGTTTTATGATAATGCTTGGGTATTGATGGAATTGTACTTAGATTGAATTGTATTATTGATTCCTATTGTTATCTATATCTATTGTTGGTGGATTGTTGGTGTATGGATGAGTTGAGAATTATGGCCTTGTAGGCAAGTCATGGGTAAATTCCCTTGTGATGTTAGAATTGTTGAGAATTGGATAATGGTGATTATGGCTTTGGAGAATGGTAAGTTGACCTACTTTCATGCTATATTGAAATTGTTCTTGTTTGGATTGATCCACTTATGGTGGAGGTGTGTACTTATTGAATGTGTATTGATTATGGCCTTGAAGGCATTATATGAGTGTTATTGTATTGTTATATTATTATATATGAATGAGGCTATATGTAAAGTCCTATATGAAGCTATATGTGAAGGTATGATGTGAATGAGTTTATGTGATCTTGTGATGATCCTATGTAAAGTGGATAGCATTGTGAGTTAAAGTATGATTTCTCATGATGTATATATGAAATGATGTTGGATTATGAAGTATCCTTAAATGAAAATGTTGTGACTTGGTTGGTAGACTAAAGTGTCCCTCCTTGTTACTTAAAGTCTTGAATGCATGAATGTGTGAAATGGGCAAAACTAAGAAATGGTGCCCTTTCATAAGTCTAGCTTTCCTAAGTAAATGTAAAACCATGAAATCGGTAGACCTAATGGTGGTAGCCCTTCTCATGTGTGAAATGATGAACCTTGGACCGGCAGGCTTAAGGCACCCTTAATGAAAAATCGGTAGGCCTAAGGCACCCTTCCAGGGGGATTTAATGAGCTATCCTTATGAACCTTGATTGGCCATGACTAAGAAATGGGGCCTTTCTTGGGAAGAGGTACTATGAGTTGGTTGAACTAGAAAAGGAACCTTCTCTAAGTACATATGTGATTGAATACTCTATGGGAAACAAGGCTAGCACCGAGTGGATGTGGTTAGGAAGGTGGCCTAGTTGAGTATGAGATTAGGCACAATGAACTTCCTTGGACATCCCCTAAACCATGTGCCTACATGGGTTGCTTACTAGTTCTACCTTTGGCAAGAAGAACAACCTCCACGGAGTAGGATAGACTCCGGATTCCATACCTAGCTAGTATGGTCTATGTCGGTTATGCCTATTCCCATCATGTGGGATGTGCACTCTAGTTATTGGATAGGTTCTACAACGTGTAGGTAGTAGTATGGGATGCTATCTACACATGGCACGAGTAGGCTTTGAAGATACTAAAGTGAGTTCCCTAAGTCTAACGACTATTATGTGAAAGTCCCCTTATGTGCTTGAATGTCTCCAAAAATGGTTTCTTAAAGAATGTTGGTCTATTGATGTTATGTTGTAAAGGAAATGTCCTTATCTAAGGTAATCTTGAGGAACACTTAAGTGTGCTTGAAGAGGTTGTATGGGCGGTCACTTCTTGTCTTACTCAAGTGTGTCTTAAGGTTATATTAGGTAGAGGTCCTATGGTAATGAAATGGCATGTGTTCCTTTAAAGTTAAGCATGGGTTGTATATGAATATATGTTGAGTATGTATACGGTTGGCTATGGTTTTATATGTGAACATTGACTTAGTATGTTATATTGTAATGGTAAATTTCCTTATCTATGGTAACCCTTAGGAATACTTAGGTGTATATGAAGAGATTGTATGGGCGGTCACTTCATGTTTCACTTAAGTGTGGCTTTGGGTAACTTGAGATAGAGGTCAAGAAATGATGAAAAGGCTTACTTGTATTTTTTTTCATGAAGTTTTACCAAATGACATAAAAGCATGTTTCTCCAATAAACGTCCTTTTTAGCATGTTTTTGCATGGCTTCCATACTTAGTACTTAATTGTGCTAACCCCTTTCTTTCCCTTTTTGGACTAAAGTGTAGGGATTTGGAGATGATGACATGTCATGGCTATTTGATAGGTTTCTAAGTGTTGAAGATGAAGACTTGGTGAGTCCTCATAGATTCGAGGACAATACCCAATATGTTCTTTTATGTCTTTTTTGTATTGTTTGAGTTGTGTACGGGATTAGTCCCGAATTTTGTACTCTAAAGTATTAGATGGTTATGAGACATCATGTATAAAGTCTAGAAAGTCTTCCGCTTGCTATTTTTTTTATGCAATGTTTTCTTGGTAAAGAAAGTTTTAAATTCATTATGGTTTTAGTGTATATGCGATGAATGAATGCTAAGTGGTTACGACTAGGGGGTGATCCCGGGTCGTGACAAAGATGTAGCGTTACTTGCAGTTTCTCCTTAGCCTGTGGCACCATCACCGGAAGCCCCCCCTCTCAGAAAGACTTCAAGAACCATCAGGGAACCTTCTTGGATGCTGGACTACACCATCTTCACAAAGAAGCACAGTACTAGACATCCTTTGGCCAACTATCTGAATTATGACAATGCAACTCCTTGCTATAGGAGTTACTTGAGCAAATTCTTTGTTCCTATTGAGGAACCAAAACACTACAGACAGGCTGTAAAGGATGAGAGATAGATCCAAGCAATGCAGCAGGAAATCCAAGCTCTTGAAGATAACAAAACTTGGCTAGTTGTTGACTTACCAAAAGGGATGAATACTGTTGGCTCAAAATGGGTGTATAAAGTCAAATATAAGGCCAATGGTGAGGTGGAGAGATTTAAAGCCAGGTTGGTGGCAAAAGGATATAGCCAACAAGAAGGGTTGGATTACCATGACACATTCTCACCAGTTACCAAGATGGTGACTGTAAGGTGTGTGATTGCATTGGTTGTATCTAAAGAATGGAACTTATATCAAATGGATGTCTATAATGCCTTCCTTCAAGGTGATCTAGATGAAGAGGTGTACATGGAAATGCCTGAAGGTTTTAGACAACCAGGAGAAACTAAAGTGTGCAAATTACTTAAATCATTATATGGTCTTAAACAAGTTTCTGGGCAATGGAACTTGAAGCTCACAAGTGCTCTATTGGCTACTGGTTTTACCCAGAGTACTCATGATTACTCCTTGTTTACACTAAGAAGAGGTGAAGCTTTGGTTCTTATTCTTGTTTATGTTGATGACTTGCTAACACGGGAAATAATGAACAACTTATCACTGAAGCCAAGAGCAGCCTACATAAGGAGTTCAAGCTAAAAGATTTGGGTGAGCTCAAATATTTTCTGGGAATTGAGGTACTAAGATCTCCCAAAGGTGTTATTTTGAATCAAAGGAAATAAATTTTAAAGCTTATTGCAGATTCAGGACTTACTGGTGCAATGCCAGCAGCCACTCTTATTGAATCCAACCTAAGACTTACTTCAGTAGAACATGACTTAGTAACTGGCTTCACTGAAGATGAGGTTCTACATGACATTACTCCTTATCAAAGATTGATTGGGAAGCTTATCTATGCAACCATTACAAGGCATGATATCAGCTATGCAGTACAAACTCTTAGCCAATCCATGCAGTCTCCCAAGAAGTCAAATTGGGATGCAGCTACAAGAGTAGTCAAATATTTGAAGGGCACAATAGGTCAAGGGGTCTGGTTGCAAGCTAAACCTGCCAATATGCTCACCTGTTGGTGTGATTCTGATTGGGCATTTTGCCCCAACACAAGAAGGTCCATTACAGGATATGTAGTCAAGTTTGGTGAATCATTGATGTCTTGGAAGTCTAAAGGAGTTCAGCTGAAGCTGAATATAGAAGCATGGCTTCAGCTGTTTCTGAAATCACTTGGTTGCTATCTATTCACATGTCTGTCACCATCTTTAGTGACAGTAAATCAGCCATCTAACTAGCAGCCAACCCAGTCTTCCATGAGAGAACCAAGCACATTGAAATAGATTGTCATTTCATCAGAGATAGGATCAAGTCAGGCATGGTTGAGGCTGTTCATGTTTCCACATAGCAACAGGTTGCAGACCTACTAACAAATGGATTGAGTCAAGCTCAACATTCAATCTTCTAACCAAGCTTGGTGTGCTCAATGTTTTGCACCCTTCAGCTTGAGGGGGTGTGTTCGAATGTGCATTATTGTATAATCAGTTTTTACTGTTAGAATTGGATTACTGTTTTCATTCAAATGTTAATTAATTAGTTAGTTGAATGTATGAGCTGGCAATATGGTTAGTTGAGTTAGTTAGTCACGTCATTTTGATGTGATCCTTCTAGATTAATTCTCCCATCTATAAAGCCTTGTATCTTCATCATTTTGTAACTAATTCAATACATGAAATAAAATTCTCTCCCTCTTTTCTAACTCTGTTCCTTCTCGTTCATCCATGGCAGAAGGATGATTGAATTTCGAGTTTTCTACATTTGAGTTTCTAGTTA
This sequence comes from Solanum tuberosum, assembly GCF_000226075.1. Classification (NCBI taxonomy): domain Eukaryota; kingdom Viridiplantae; phylum Streptophyta; class Magnoliopsida; order Solanales; family Solanaceae; genus Solanum; species Solanum tuberosum. The sequence continues at coordinate 1,553,732 of NW_006239018.1, forward strand.
TTTCACGATTTATTTATCCATTTGTTACTTTTTTAAAAAAAATCTTAAGCTGAAATTCGCATTGTGATTATAAAAAGTTAAATATCACTATGTTAAAATTATTGAGATTAATTGGGCCAAATTGGACGGATCAAGACCCAACCCGTTTTTTAGCCCATTTGAATCCAACCCATTTGAGCCCAAACTAAACTTGAGCGGGTCAAGATCCAACCTGATTTCTATTTCAACCCGTTTTAATATCTTTAATTTCAACCCAACCCACCCATTTGGCACTCCTAACTACTGGCCAGACACGAGTTTTTGGCTAAAAGCATCCCTCAAATATACACTAAATTTAAACAACATCCTTTTACTACCACAATGAGCAAAAAACATCCCTTAACTATCCTAAAAATGGCCAAATTCACCCTTCCATCTTTTTTCTTGATAGAAACTAACGGTTAAATTCATTTCTTTTCATGTAAATGAAGCTAGAATTAACTATGGATAAATAT
>NW_006239018.1:1554325-1557201 GCF_000226075.1 Solanum tuberosum
ATATATATATATATATATATATCATTTTGTATATAAAGAAAGACCCTAACTTAGAAATTAATTTTCTTCTTTTATTTCTGCCTGTCTCAAACTGTTGGTTATTCTACAACGAAAAAGTTTTTGCTTTTGAGCAAGAAGCAATCTGTGGACTCATGTGCATAGTTCATTTGGTTTGTCACCTTGTTTCTAAGTGATTTTCGATATTTTTTTTGTGTCAAATTTTAATGGTTAAACAGATAACCGAACCGATTAATAACCAATATCTTTATAACGATTTAGCATGTCTACAAACCGATAATCAATAGTCAAATTGATAAATTTTAAAACCAAACTGAATAGACGGATACGTAACCCCTACTTCCACGTACGAACGGAGGAAGAAAAAGCTTATTCATGTGAAATTAAAAAAAAAAAGGTAAGTATTATACTCAAATGTGTCCTTTTAACTTAGCCTCATTTCACATTTATGCCCTTCAACTTTGGGTGTTTACAAGTTGACACTTAAAATGTATAAAGTTGAACAAGTAGACACATGAATCCTACGTGGCATAATACATGTAGGACACCACATAGGACACAAATTGTCGGATGTCACGTAAGACATGCATGTCTATTTGTTCAACTTATACAAGTTTAAGTGTCTACTTGTGAACATCCAAAGTTAGAGGGCATAAATATGATTTAAGCCCAAGTTAAAGGGCATATTTATATACTATTATGTAAAAATAAAAAAAAAAGAGTTTTAAATCAATATAAAATATACATATATAAATGTAAGACTAGATTACATTATAATGGGTTGGATTTGGTTAAACACTATGATTTCTTAATGAGGAATATATATCATTGGACCACTACATCTTCTTCTCTTTATTTTTCTTCTATAAATAGACATGAAAACTCACCTATTATGCATCAGTATTTCATAAGAAAAAATAAATTAGTAAGAAATGGAAAGTAAGGCATTAAGGAAGCAGAATGGAGTTATGCTAATGATGATAATTATGGCCTTAATTATTTGTGATCCAATTAAGGTGGAATGTGCTTTTGGAATTGACATAAATCCATGTACACTTCCTGCATGTATAGCAGCATGCCAGAATATATTGAAGGAGAAATATCAAAGTGCGACATGTGCAACGGGGCCTAAAGGAAAATATTGTGTATGTTTAGGATGATGATATATCATATATATAATTATTAACTACCTTATTGTAAAATTAATAAGGGAATGAGGGCATGTATGTTGGGTTTCTGTACTTGTAATAGTTTAGAGTCTTATCAATGAAGTAATGTTCTTTGTGATTCTCCGCTATTTTCTTTTCTATTTCGAGAAAATAAGTAGAAGTATCTCTATTTATAATACTACGAAACTTTGCTTTATAACAAGAATCGGAAAATCTATTTATGTTTGAATTTGACGATAATCTATTAAATAAAACTATCAAAATATCAAATTCTAAATAACTCTAAATTAGTTTACCTCTACCCGATAAATCTATTTCTGGGTGATAAACCAAAATTAATTAACTAAGACCTCGTTAATGTGTAGACAATTATCTTATCTTTGTTCGAAATGTTGGTAAAAATCAGTGTTTTATAAGGCTTTTTTGGGGTGAGCTTTAGGGTGGGACACTGTAGTAAAAATGCATCGGGGCGATCTGTGGGGGTGAAAGTGTAAGTTTAGGCGTTGGACGAGTTTTTATTTTGGAAAGTAAGCGCGGAAAATTTCTCCTAATTAATATAAAAATTACTAAATAAGTCCTTAAATAAATACCAAATAAACATAAATTTAACTTCTTATCGAATTTTAAGAAGTTATGAGAAAAATGTGAAATTTTCTCATGAACTATTCAAAATGAGGCAGTTTTATTTTATGTTAATGTTTTTCATTCAAAAATACCCTTGCCATTATATTTTTTACTCAAATATGCTCTCCAACTAGCCACCCTGTCCCTTCGGGGACATCTGATTAAAATTGGAACGATACAAAAAAGATTAGCTTGACACTACCAAAGAATAACGCGCACAAATCGCGAAATGGTTCAAACTAACTAGCCACCCTCGATATCGTAATATTCAGGCCATCAACGAAGTACCAAATAACACCTGCAATAGTTCATCATATCCCCTTTTTATACTTAAGATTAGCAACTCAAAAGATACATTTGTTTCTTTTAAGCTAAGTCCGTATCTTTTGGGGCCATAATCAAGAAAGTAATCCCATGAATCTTATATATTAACTAGGGAATTTGGCCGCGCTTCGCGCACTTATGAAATATATATGTAAATTTATTTTAAAAAATAATTATGATACAAAAATAAAAATCAATTATTAGAAATAAGAAAAATGATAAAATCACAATACAAATATTTTTTTTAGAATTAGAGTTTAAGTGAATTACATTTTTATTATCAAATGTTTTTCAAAAACAAAAGACTAATTTATTAAGAAAAAAATCATATATTATGATGTTAATACATAAAATTCGGATAAACATATTTAAGGACTTGATTTTTTATTTTTTTTTGTCAAATGATAAATTTACTATCCGATGAATCTTCCTTTAGTTCGAAAAAATAAATGATGAAACTAAAAATAGGAGGAAATAGAGATAAATATTTCTATTTCATTTCTTCTTCAATATTTAATCCTTTCTTTGTCCTTGTTTTTTCTCTTATTATCATCGTCTAAATAATTATTATTCTCTATTTTTCATTATCATCTAAATAAACCTCTATTGCTAATTTTTCGTATATATCTTATATTATTATGGTGATTCATTAGAAGTAGAAGAAATGAACAAATTTAAATGGTTCTTCACCATAAGAAATACCTAATAATTCCGTATTTCAATACTTAATATGCATTTTTT
>NW_006239018.1:1557269-1570698 GCF_000226075.1 Solanum tuberosum
AAAAAACAAAGATGATAAAAAATCATATAATCAATGCAATTATTTTTGAGTTTTTATTAGGCACCCCTTCTATCCATATCCAAGTGTCTTTTCATGGAGTCAAACTAAAGTATAAATCTGATACTATAACAATAATATCGAATATCACTATTTCAAATATGGAATAAAAATAATAATCTTGAGTAGGTATCTAATGAAAAAAATGACTTTATATAGACAAAATTGAATAAATTAATATCATAAGGTATCTTAAATTTTGAAATTAAATAGTTGGGGGTTATGAATATAAAAATTTAAAGAAAAAGAGTTAATAATATTAATTAAAGTAAAAGTTCAATTAGGTATAAGTTATGGAGATAAGAATTTTAAAATAAATAAAAGAAGGGAAAAATAAAATAATGAAGACCAAAAAAAACTCATGAACTATTCAACATTTGTTGGGTGTTTAAGTTTTATTAGGAAAAGCAAGCAAATCAACTACTTCTCTTTTTGTACTACTCCATTGTGTTTAACAAAAGTGAAAGAGGAAAAAAAATAAACAAATATCTTGAAATATCAAAGTAGTGAATATTGAGACTTTTAATTTTTTGTAACAAAGAATAATAATGAGTGTAAATAATTTTTCAGACATTTAAGTATAACAATAAATAGAGAAGTAGTAGTTGATTATTTATTTTTTGTACAATAATAAGTAAATAGAAAAATATGAAAAATTGTGGAAAAAAGATAAATAGAATCTTTGGCCAAAGAGAGGTGCAACTTCATTTCTATATGAGAATCACTTTATAATGAATCTTTGAAGAATATATCTTTGATCTTTATCAAAGTGAAGAACATATCATGTCACTATCTTTTCTATGATTTCTTATGGAAAAGATGAAGAATGATTTTTATTTTTTTTAAAGAGAGAAAAAAACTACACTATCATAAAGAAAGAATGAGAAAAAAACTACACTAATAGAAAGAAAGAATGAGAAAAATGAAAAATGAATATTCGCATCTCCATGAATGATTGTAATTTATAGATTTGATAATCCATAAGAATAAGTTGAAGAGACATATTATTTAAGTAGAGAATATGAATAGAAGGAGGTTTTTGGTAACTCATTAGATTAAATTAGAATAGTAAATATGATTTTTTTTATTTATTTAATAAATAAAATATTTAATGACAAGAATTAAGAAAAAAAATATCAAAAAAGGAGAAAAAAAAAATGGAGGCCATAGAGAGGTGACACATCACCTTGTCTATGTTTCTCCTTTATATTATATATAGATATAGATTAGTGCTCCATTAATTCATTTTCCAAATTTGCAAAAGAGAGACAAAAACAGAAATTTCCATTTATTCACTAGTTTTGTATATGATTGGACAGTTTGCTAAACCTAATACACAAATTAAAACACAATTATAATGTTTTCCAAGGGTCACTTTAATCACCAATCAGCTAACCCCCAAAACAGATCTAATTAGGAATCTCCAAAACGTTGATTCCTTATTGGACCCAAATTATTATATTAAGTTATTAACATTAGCTAGTGGGATATCGATCATGATACTTCATATTTTAATTATTTTTATTTAATACTAACACAGGAATACAATATTATGAGCTGCATTTAACTATTGAGTTACCTACTTAATGGGAATCATCAGACTACTAATTTTTTCCCTATAAATACACGTGAAAATTCATCCTTATATATCCAGTGCTTATAAGGAAAGAAACTTAGAAATTAGTACTAGTACTTAATTAAGGCAATGAAGAAGAGTAATGGATTTATGCTAATGATGGTGATTATGGTGTTAATTATTTGTAATCCAATTAAGGTGGAGAGTGCAATTGGGATTGACATAAATCCATGCACAGTTCCAGCATGTGTAGCTGCTTGCAAGAAAGTTTTGAAGGCCAATTACCAAAGTGCGACTTGTGCCACGGGACCTAAAGGAAAATATTGCATCTGCTTGGGATAATGATACTCTAAGCTGGCTAGTGTGTACTTCGTTTTATTTTATATAGTGAGGTAAGAAATAGTGTCGTATAAAATGATATAGACGAAGTAATATTTTGAATAAGGTTCCTTCCGATTCACTTAGAAAGCAAGGAAGGAATAATGTTGTGTTTTATTTAGTGTGCTGGTATATTAAGCTAATCGCTATTAGGTATATCTATCTATTACTAATATTATTGGGTATTAGTCCAAGTATCTCTCTTCATCAGTGTAATGTAATCTAACCACTACTTCCAATAAATAAATAAATAAAGTTGCTCAGCTTTTTTCTGAATGTTGGCAACAAGTTTCCGCAAGACCCTTGTGCTCAAGGGAAGAGGAAAAAGATAGTGAAGAAAATATAGTAAGGAACAAGGAAACGGTGCAAAGTAATTAATGTGAAATGCTATAGTTAATAATGAAGTTTAGAAAAAGGAGTGCAATTCAACCTTAGTTGCACGGACTCTTCACTTTTGATGCCGCACCTGTGTCGGACTCTCCAAAAATGCACTACTTTTGGCGAATCCGACACGCACCCGTGAAATTTTTGAAGAGTCCGAGCAACATAGAATTCAACTGAACAACAAAAGTAAGCACCTGAAGTATAAACCAGGCCAGCACATACTGACAATCATCATCAGGAGAATATCTGAAGAAGCTAACTAATGGTGAGTTTTCTCTACAACAACAACACTGCATATGCAATTCAAGAAACGTCAAGTTATATGCTGCTGGTGCTGCTTTGAGATTTAACCGAAGCATGATCCCTCCATCTAGATACCCCGGAATTAAATATCTTCTGCAAGATGTCCATTCTCTCCGTAACTAAAGACTCTTCTAGATCCTTCATTTGGCCATGCTGCTTCTCCATCATCAGGTTCAGAGCTTCAACATGCTTCATTTTGCGTTTCAACTTCTTCGCCTTCATAAAAGTAGAAAGAAAAATAAGCCAAGCCAACCAAGGATATTGAGGGAAGCTAGAAATGAGAAGATGTACAGAAGCAGAGGATAACAAGGCAGAAATGTTGACACTTCTCCAAATATGATGGAAGCTCTTGGGTTCTTTTCCTGACCCTTCTATCATTTATTTTTGCTTTTTTCGGAAAAACTTGTTCAATTTCTTTCCTTTCGCCCTGAAGTTTGTTCTAAGTTCACCATTAGTATAAGCGAAACCATAAACTCACCTGTGCTTCAACCAAAGTAGAAACCAGATATTCTATTTCTCTCTCTTCCTGATTGGCCAACAATTTGGCATGAGCAGCAGCAGCACCTATAGCAGTAGCAGTTGCGGCCCTCATACGTAAAGTTAGTGATATACTATTCCTCTGAGAGACTTCCACTTCTGTTTCTGCAAGACAATGGAATCACAAAGTTAATTAGTCCGTGCAGATAGGGATGGCAATGAGGCGGGGCAGGGTAAACCCGCAAAGATACCAACCTGCCCTGCATATCGTTTTTTCTTTCTTAACTGAGTTTGACATTAAAAAATTTTTTTGTCTTTTCACCATGTTGCAACAACAAAATGAAACATCTATTAATTTCATGCGACTCTATAACAATTAAATTGATTAATTTTGTTTGGAACTTTGCAGTGTAAGGTTGCTAAACCAAAAGTTATCATCTTTATGAAGAGAACTTCAAAGTTCTCAGGCAGATCTAGTGGTGGCAAATGAGCGGGTTGGGTTAAATTTGGGTGGGTTGAAAATGGGTCAACATAAAATGGGTAATAATTCAACCCGCCCATATTTGATATGGGTAAAAATGGATTGGGTAACAAATGGGTTGGGGTAAAAGTCAAAAAAAAAATCCTAACTTTTCAATATAAAATAAATTTATGTAATAACAAGGGGAAAATATTTTTAATTTCAAAGTAAATGAATAGTTGCAGTTTAGGACTAAAACATGTTTAATGCACTTTAAGCAATGTCAATACTAATACATGATTTACTTATTTTACACTATTATTTATTATTCAATATAAAATTAAACAAATAAAAAATATAATTATAATTAACAAAAGAAATGTACATTTAAAATATATATTTTTGGAGGGCCAAAGACTTCATATTTTCAATTATAGAGAAAAATAATTAGTTTTATAGAAGAACATAAAAAGGAAGAGAAGTTACAATTTTTTTAGTGATATCGTGAATTTTGAGTGAATTAAAGTTAGAAGCTTAACCCATTTGGCTAATCCATACATACCCATATTTTACCCATAGTTTACCCATATTTTTATGGGTTGAATATGGGTATCAACCCATATTTTACCCATGTAAAAAGTCACTCATCCAATCCATTAAAATATGGGGGGGTTGGGCGGGTTACTAAAATGTGGGCTCATTTTGCCGGCACTAGGCAGATCATTTAAAAAATTCTTTCTGTTATCAATTAACAAACAGAAACCCTTGCTTAACAAAAATCCCACATTTTAATTGGTGAAACAAAAAGAATTATTTGACTCGTGCACAAATTGTTTCTTCTAAACTAATGGAAGAAAGCGCAAAACATATATTCTGAGATGGAGTTGAAATTTCTGCAACCCACACACGCTCACCAGCACTACATCCCTTAAAAAAAGTTTCAACCCTCCCCACCCCACATAAAGCCAAACCCACCCCACCCCATTGTCATCCTACATGCAGACTATGATAGAAGGAAGAGGAGGGAGCTGTGGTGGAGCTATCAGGTATAAGGGGGATGTATGAGGGACCTTGGGAATCTGTGGTGACTATAATGTCACAAGGTATCCGGCAGATAGAACAAAGTGTCACAGGATCTCTGGTGCAATGACTGAATTTTCAACATGGATTGATGATCTTGAGTTTTTTGGATCCTCCCTTATTTGGAGGATTTTACACTTGGAGAAGGGGGGAAATCACACGAGTGCTTCCAGAACCAACAGGTTTTTGTATTCAACAGAATGGGAGGAAAATTTTCTTTCGATCAAACAGAATTCGATGCCAAAATAGGATCAGATCACAATCCTATCATATTGAATTGGTGGTGACTGGGACTCTGGGAGTTCAAGCATTACTTTAAATTTGAAAACCAGTGGTTGGAAGTTAAAGTTTCAAGGATAAAAAGAAGATATGGTGGAGCTCTTTCTCAGTGTTTGTCAGACCTACTTATGTGCTAGCCACAAAGTTGAAACTTCTTAAAGGGAAGTTGAAATGGATGAATTGCTAAATCAAATTATGAATCTGGAGAACATTCAAGATCAGAGGTCTCTGATGATGAACTACTTCAAGAAACTCAACTGGCTATGGAGTTGGAAGAAGTAGCCAAAAGAAAGGAAATAGCTTGGAGACACAGATCTAAGGTGCAGTGGCTGAAGAATGGTGATAAGAACACTAAATATTTCCACAGAATAGCAAAAGCTCACAAAGGTTCAATACCATAGACTCACCGGAAGTTGATGGAGTTTTGATTACTGACCCTGCTGAAACAAAGGATCCATCCAGAATTTTTAACAGAAGTTATATAAGGAGACTGAAGGGTGGAGACCTTGATCTTCATTTACAAGGGGCAGCAGTTATCTCTAATGAATATCAGGAGTGGCTTCAAAGGGAATTTGTACATGAGGAAATTCTTGAGAGCATAAGACTGTGCCTCAGATAAGGCACCTGGCCCAGATCGTTTTCCAATGAGCTTCTTCCAGAGTATTTGGGATTTGTTGAAGGAGGACATCAAGAACACTTCACAACATTTCCATTCACATCAGGTGCTTGAGAAAAGCTTTGATAATGCTACTTATATAGCTCTCATTCCAAAGAAAGTAGGGGCAACAAATTTAAGAGGCGTTAGGCCAAGAAGTCTCATCAGTGTGGTCTACAAGATCATTACAAAAATCTTGGCAGAGAGACTGAAGAAGGTGGTGAGCAATTTAGTCAATAAACATCAGATTGCCTTTATTAAGGAGAGACAAATTGGATGCAGCTCTCATTGCTAGTGAATGTGTGGACTCAAGGTTGAGAGGTGATCTCCCTGGTGTCATGTGTAAGTTGGATATAAAGAAAGCCGATGACCATGTAAACTAGAATTTTCTGATGAACATCCTCTGACAGATAGGTTTTGGAGATAGATGGATGAAATGGATTGCTTTTTGCATTAAATATGTTTTAAGTTTTCAGTGTTTGTTGATGGAGAACCTGTAGGTTTTTTTCGTTCTAGTTATGGAAGGATTCAACAGTATTATGAGGGTTGCATTACGAAACAGATGGTTGACAGGATAAGATTGAATCCAGGGGGAGTGAAAACCTGGAGATCTGTCATCTGTTTTATGCCGCTACAACAACATACCTAGTATATTCCCACAAGTTGGGTCTGGGGAAGTAGGTGTACACAGATCCTTACCCCTACCTTTGTGGGTAGAAGAGGTTGTTTTCAATAAACCCTCGGCTCAAGAAAATCATTTTTTGGAAAATGATTTAAAAGAAATGGAAGAGTAGAAGTTGTGATGAAAATATTGAAGAACGAGAGTACTTACCATACAAATATTAAAGATAACCAAAGTAAAAGAAACAACAGTCGTAATAAAATCGAACCATAAGAGAATGCTAGTATAATGGTAATAATACTGATAAAGGAACAAATAGATGCTCCAGACTAGGCTAGAACCCTGCTCTACCACTGTAAAGAGAGAAAACACTCGACAACCTACTAACTGTTTACCCTAATCTTCGACCTCAATGCTCTCTTATCTAGGGTCATGTCCTCGGTGAGTTGAAAATGTGTCATGTCCTATCTAATCATCTTTCTTCAAACCTATCACCACTAACCTCTCACACCTCCTCATTGAGGCATTTGTGCTCCTCCTTTTTATATGTTCGAACCATCTCAACCTTGCCTCTTGCATCTTGTCCACCACAGCGGCTACTCCCACTTTACCTCATATATCTTTGTTCTTAATCATGTCTCTTCTAGTATATTTGCATATCCATCTAACCATCCTCATTTCAGAGGGCCTTAGCTATCCTCATCTTTTGAATGTGCGAGTTCTTGACTAGCCAATGTTCCACCCTATACAACATGATCAGTTTAACAACCCCTCTATAGAACTTACTTTTAAATCTCGGTGATGCGTTCTTATCAAATAGGTCAACGAATGTGAGCCTCCATTTCATCCACTTTGCTCCAATACGATGTGTGACATTCTTGTCGATCTCCCCATTCCTTTGATTATAGCCCCAAGATACTTGAAGCTTCCTCTCTTGAGGATGACTTCCATATCAATCCTCACTTTCCCATCTGCCTCCAGTGATGCGACACTAATGTGCACTTCATGTACTCTGTGTAGTTCTGCTCACCTTAAAGCCTTTAGATTCTATGGTTTGTCTCCATATCTCCAGTCTATCATTAACTCTTTTGCATGTCTTGTAGATCAATACTTTGTCCTCTGAATAACATACACCAAGGTATGTCCTCTTAACTATGTAGATCATCACGAACTTAATAGTTAATACACCAACTAAAACATGGTTAATTGGATGGATTAAACTAATTAAGAGAGAAAAGGAAATGAGTGAAATCAACCCCACCAACCACGCCTGACCTTACTAGCGTGGAAAATTGAGGTACCTCCAACTGCCAGCTCGAAAGGTTGACCCCACAAGCGCAAACCACTTCTTTTAAAACCGTCCTTTTCTCCAAACAAAATAAAAATTATTTCTCACTCCACCATCAGCATTCTCTCCACACATTTGTAATGCTCCTACCACTTCAAACAACCATTCCCACAATTCTTGGCAAGTTCGAACCATTCTGGTCCTCCTTGGCTTTTCAACCAATTTTATTTGTGGTAATCCACTTACTACAGCTGAAGTGGAAAAAATAAAAGTTCAAACAGTCCTATAATCCCTTGTCACAAATTTCGGGAATTCCTTCTCTGCAGTCACCCTTGTTAGGAACTTGTATTCTCTTTGGTACAACTAGATGATGCAGATGACATTGTGATATATTTTGAGCCAATGATCGAGCAAATCATATTCATCAGACTGATGCTGCTGGTTTTTGAAGCATCATCTGGTCTGAGTGTCAACCGGAGGAACTAGGAAGAGTAGTATTTTCCCAAACAAGAAAATTGGCCCAAGTGCAGGTTCTGGCTAATATACTGGACTGCAAGGTAGAATACTTGCCAACTTTCTATCTTGGCATGTCACTAGGGAACAATCATAAAGCCTTGGAGATCTGGAATGGTACAGAGGATAAAACTGAGAAAGGGATAGAAAACACAATATCTGTCTTTAGGAGGGGGGGGACTTACTTTGATCAATCCTGTCCTAGTCTCCTAGACTCAATACCAACTTATGTAATGTCCTTATTCCCTTTACCAATCAAGGGGATGAAGAAACTAGACAAATTGAGGAGAGACTTTCTATGGCACGGCAGTAAGGAAGGCGGGGGTATAACCTAGTGAACTGGCAAACAACTCAACTGACCAAAGAGCAGGGTGGGCTGGCAATTAGAAATTTGAGGCTACAAAATATTAGTCTCCTGATGATGAAGTTGTTGTGGACGCCGACGTATAATTGTGAAGATCAAGCCTTATTGAAAGAAGTCATCCAGTGCAAGTATGGGCAGACAAGTTAGCCTTCTAGAAATCATTTGCGAGGCAGATGTCTAGTTAGCCTTTTTAGTTGGTCCAAATTGACCCCTGTAAATAATTTAGAACTCTTCTTGGATTTTGTTAGCTCTATAGCTTAGAAAGAGGCTACAAATCCTGTTTTTGTGAGCTTAACTGATCTATGCTTGTAAAGCTTGCATCTTCTTGATGCCTTGAAATGAATCTACTTACTTCATCAAAACAAAACAAAAAAGTATGGGCAGACAAGCACTTGCTACACAAACATGGTAACCAACACCTATGGAGTAGGGGTATTGAAACCAGTCAGAGCCCTGTGGACAAATTTGGAAGTAAACACTTGCATTAAAGAGCCAATGGTAGAAGGACTGGTTTTTGGACGGAGGCCTGGAATGGTCAGTCTGCTATAAAGGATTCATATCCTGATTTATTCTTACTGTGCAACAACCCAGGTGCTATTGTATATGGATGTTGAAGCCCTCAAGTAAAGAATTTAAGTTTCAGAAGGTATTTGAACGACTGGGAGATAGAAAGAGTGGCAGATTAATTGAAGGGCATTGAAGGTTTCATAGCCACCCCTACTGAGCATGAGAAGTTGAAATGGAAACATAGCAGTGATGGAGCTATTTCTGTCAATAGAGTTGTTACAATAGGAATAGGTTTATACAATCCTATTAAAATAGGAATAGGTTTACACAATCCTATTAGAATAGGAATAGGTTTATACAATCCTATTTAGAATAGGAATACAAATAGGAATAGGAATAGTAAATAGTATCCTACTTGGTAAAGGATTGTATTCTAGTGTCTATAAATAGGATCTCAATGTAATAATGTAGACACAACAACAATTCAATAATATTTTTCTCATATATTTCTCACATGGTATCAGAGCCTCTACGATCTTGGTAGAAAATCAAAGAGCTTCCGCTGCCGATGGTGGCACCCATATATGTTGCCCGTCTGGCCAATGATTATGTTAGCAAAAGTTGGGTCACCATGTATCTTTCATGTGACTATTTTCTCATATCTAATTTGTGTAGTACTGTGTCATCATTCCAGTGACTACTTTTTCATATATAATTTGTGTAGCACTGTGCCATCCTTCGGTGACTGCCTTTTTTTGCATATCTGATTTGTGTAGCACCGTGCATCTCTCCGGACTACTTTTCACCTTTAATTTGTGTAGTACCGTGGATTTTTCCAAACTATTTTCTCATATCTGAGTTGCATAGCATCATGTGTCTTTTCAGTGACTCCTCATATTTGATTTGCATAGTTCCATTCGTCTTTCCGGAGACTCTTCAAATCTGATTTGCGTAGGGTTGTGCCATCATTCCAACCCTACCCGTATAATTTTTCTTTTTCAGTAGGGTCGTGCCATCATTCTGACCCTACCCATATTATTTCTTTTTTTCAATGGGATCGTTCCATCAATTTGAACTATCCTATATAATTTCTATTTTCTAGTTGGGTCGTGACATCATTCCAACCCTACCCATATAATTTTATTTTTTAGATTATGACCACTTTTAGTTATCAAATCTAATGCTCCGACATATGAGCATGTTCTGGCCAGTTTTTCGATGACTTTCTTGTTTAATATCGACTCGTCTATTGATTCCAACAAGATCCATATATTTTATACTAGATTTTGAGCACTTTGTTTCTCAGGGGGAGTTTAAAAGTCTTGTATGTCGATTATGTGAGTCACTCTATGGTCTGAAACAGTCTTTGCAAGTTTGGTTGGGAAGTTCAACACTGTAATTTTATCGCTCTGTGTTTTCTCCACATTATGCATCAAATTCAATATTTCATGAGAAAATTAAACACATTGAGATTGACTGACATTATGCATCAAATCCAGTATTTAATGAGAAGACAAGCACATTGAGATTGACTGTCAATTTTGTGAAGTCGACTGATCAACTTGCAGATATCTCACCATGCCCCTCATTGGTCCTCGTATTAATTACATATGTAACAAGCTAAGGTACATGAATTGTATGCACTAGCTTGAGGGGGAGTGTTAGAATAGGAATAGGTTTATACAATCATAGTAGAATAGGAATAGGTTTATACAATCATAGTAGAATAGGAATAGGTTTATACAATCATAGTAGAATAGGAATAGGTTTATACAATCATAGTAGAATAGGAATAGGTTTATACAATCATAGTAGAATAGGAATAGGTTTATACAATCATAGTAGAATAGGAATAGGTTTATACAATCATAGTAGAATAGGAATAGGTTTATACAATCATAGTAGAATAGGAATAGGTTTATACAATCCTATTTAGAATAGGAATACAAATATGAATAGGAATAGTAAATAGTATCCTACTTGGTAAAGGATTGTATTCTAGTGTCTATAAATAGGATCTCAATGTAATAATGTAGACACAACAACAATTCAATAATATTTTTCTCATATATTTCTCACAAAGAGTGTATTAAAAGAGCACCAACGGACAGGAAATGGGCAACCCAGAACTTTGGAGGAAATCTGGAAAATCATAGCACCAACTCAAGTAAAATGTTTCACTTGGTTGATAGCAAAGAGGGCTTGCCAACTCATGAAGTGCTCCAGAAAAGGGAGTTCCCTGTAGTCTCTCTTTTTCTGTGCAATGAAACAGGGGAAACAAACAACCACTTGTTTCTCTGTTGTAGATTCACAGCTCAGATATGGGCATTTTCTATAGCCTCACAAAAGGTTAAATGAACCATGTCAGAGCACATCTACCGAGTTGAGTTGTTGGTGAGGAGCCGCAGGTGGGGGGGGGGGGGGGGGGGGGGGGGGGGGGGGGGGGGGGGGCAAGAGTCAGAAGAAATGGTGGAGAATTATTCCTTCATTTATTTGGTGGTCAATGTGGAAAGAAAGGAATGGAAGGTGTTTTGAAGATAGGTCCAATTCTGTTCAGAAAGTGAAATGGAATGTATTATAGTTTTTTTATTTTTGGTGTAAAGAACAATGTATAGAAGAAGTAGATCTACTTATAGAATTTCCAGGAGCACTGTAACTAGTCTTTCTTTTGTTTCTCTTTATCTTTCTTTTGGAGGTCTCCAGCATTAAGGATATGCTGAGGAATACAACAGTACCAGTTTCCTTAAAAAAAAAAGAAGATCATAACCACATTTACATGTGGATACATGACTGCAGGTGATCACCATGAACAAAACTTTTAGCAGTTGCTGCAGTCTGATACTTGGATTGGAAGTTAAAGACACAAAATGATGCCTATCATGGAAAATACCTGATCTGGCGTGCTTTTCTTCCCCTTGAGCACCTACAACTTGACTTGTCCTGAAAATAAGACAATTCACTTTCATGCTAAAAGAGAAACTAAATGTATAACTCTGTAATGATAATTAAGCCAAGACATAGCTATAGCAAGATACAAACATAAGAATGGTGAACATACATAACAGAGAATTATACAGAATGAACTGCACAAAGACTGAACAAATTTGCACAAGAAGTCGATAGTACATACTCTCTTTGTCCCATATTATTTATCACCTTTACACTTTTTTAAACAATTGAAGAAAAGAGATCCTGATGTACTGTTCAAAATTACCCTCTCTAAATTATTATTAAGGAAGCCCAATATATTCACATGTTCTAAATAGCTTATAAAGGGAATGGTACTTCTGGAATAGAACTAACCATATCTGGAAAGGAGACAGATAGACTGGAATCTGAAAACGGATGGAGTATTCTATATATATATATATATATATCCCGACAAAAAAGGACAGAGGGAGTACTAGTTACCTCTCTGTCTCACTGATATCAGCAATTGATCCCAATCCATTATCATCTCCATCAAAAATGTCCGTTGAACACTGATTCTCATAGCAAAGGGCTGTAACAGCAGCCTCAGCTGCAGATGCTGTGATATGTGGACCAACAGCACCAGAAATGTGACCTACCTGAAGATTACAGACCACGTATCGCTTACAAGACCAATAAATGGTGGAAGTGGGATTAAGCAAGATGACCTCAAGACCAAATTCCCATCACGTTTCAGTAATTTACTTGCCAAACCGCAAATCTAACATTTTTTTCCACATCTTAGAATGTTTAAAACAGTTGCAAAAAATCCATATATAGCTGAGTCATAAAAGAAATAGTCCAATGTAACAGAAGCATGTGAACCTGTTTCATCAGGAAACTACTGTCTTCTGAAATTGGAGCCCTGCGTATTTTCTTGAGAGGAGGGGTTTCGCATTCAGCATTTCCATTCTGTTGACGCTCCTGGTTCTGCTCATGAGATTGATTTCCAGGAGTTTCTCGAGACTCACTTATTGCAGGTTGAGCTTGATCCACGCCCCTTACCTCACAATTCTTGTCCAAAAAATTAAGCTTTTTATGAATAGAACCAAGCATAAGATCCCCAAATGGCAACTGTATAAGCTTGGAGATACAATCCAGCTTACTCTTTGTTTTGACATTTTGAGTAACAAGATCCCAGTCATCACCATGCTTCAGTACAGATTCTAATAGGAGTAAAGTTTCGGCTTCCGTCCAGTTGGCTTTTGGGTTCGCACCATCCATGAACTTGAATTCATCTGCAAATTTGCTCTTGTCATAATTACCACTTTTAAAACACTTCTCGCATAAATTCGAGCTCGCATCCTGACAAAAACAAGAAAGAAAGTAACCTCAGCTGCTATTCTGAATATCTCGATTTTCAAATCTTGTAGATTTCAAGTTATTTTCATTTTTTAAAATTTTTTGGCATCATTAATAACTTAATTTTAGGAAGAAGGCATAAGTATTCCCCTGAACTATGACCTATGACCAAAGTTCTAGGGACACACCTTTCCTTTTAGCCCCCCCCCCCCCC
>NW_006239018.1:1571228-1591984 GCF_000226075.1 Solanum tuberosum
TTGCCCCCCCCCCCCCCCAAATTATTTTAAAGTGTAACAAAATATATCCTACGGTGCTAAGGTGGCACAAAGAGTGTTCTCACTCTCTTGGAGGCATGTGAAAGGAGAAAAATAAGTTAAAATCTGATAAATATGGGCACATATCCATTTTAATTGGACAACTTTTACAACTATTTAGTACACAAAATTGATTAGCATTCAACTTAAGTCGATATCTTCTTAATTATTTTCCTTTCTTTCTTTGTGAATGAGTCAAATTTTATTATGTTCTCATTTTTTAGAAATACAATTAAGTTTCTCACAAGTTCACCGCGTACAGAAGTTGTCATCAAATTTTTTCCGGCTTTTATCCATCTATTGGTTCTACTAATCATCTTCCTCTTTCTCACACACATACAAATCACACTTCTAAGAAAATGTTACACATGTAAAGTAAAAGAAACACAGATCTATAGACAAATCACAAAACTCCATTAACAAAAAACCTTCTCTCCACCGGGAAAAATGGAATCCTTCTCGATCACATTCGAAATAGCAAACTAAAACCTTTCTAACTACTTTGATAAGTTTGAGTTATTTTTCTTTCTCTAGACAATGGGTTATGCGAGAGAAAGTTTGATATTCATTTCGCTTGGGTTGTTAAGGACTGATCTTTGATATGAATTTGGGTGAGGATTTAGTTAATTTGGAAGCGAAAATGGAGATAGAAATGATAATAAAAAGTAGAAAGTTGATTTTGGTGATGTTTTAACTGCCTGAGAAAGCTTGAGGGCCTTCCATGTAGATTTTGTTGCTACCAGTCAAAGGAAAGCAACAAAGAACGAAGAAGAAACGAGAAAAAAATGAAAAATAAAAGGGATAAAATGATGTGACATGTGCATGTAATCCACAGCTTAATACAGATGTGACTATACGTTACAAAGGTGTGTTTATTAATTTTAAAATAGTTCTGGGGTAATAGGACCACTATAAAAATAAAGAGTGTCCGTAGAACTTTGGTCATAGTTCAAGAGGTACTTATGCCTTTTTCCTTAATTCTATACAAAACATATACTACCGATCAACTTGGAAAATCATCAATTTACTGACATACACATCTTATTTATTAAACGATCTCAGATGGAAAATACAGTAAGAAACTGACAAGCAAGTGCAAAACAAAGAAACGTGATCTATGATTTGAAGAGGCAGCACCTTGTAAGGTTTTCTAAAACTAAAGGAACATTGATAAAGAAAGCTTTATCAGAGAGTATTTAGTTCCTAGAGGTTAAAGCTTAGTAGATCTCCCAACAACTTTTTGTCTTTTGTTATATATACAATAGCTCCAACAGTGACCTACAGAAAAGAGAAAATTCAAAATCAAACTATACATTGCATCTCATCGTAAGATACAGAATTTGGGTCCTTATCCATACATTTTCACAAACTTTGTCACTGGCCTCTCAACAAAGATTTTCTGCAACGGCTCACTTACTAAAAGCAAACAGAAACAAAATAAACAACCAGTTACCAAGTCCACAGGATACACAATGTTTTTACAAAATCAAATGGATCCACCATATCATGCTCTAATTCCTAATCATATAATTCTCGTGTCAATTTTGAGCTAAAAAGGTTATTTCTTGAACACCAAACTGTGCTTCCATCACTCTATAGCAATTAAAACATAGTATTAACTAGTAATCAAGTAAATAAGTAAAAGAGCAAAGATTGGAGAGAAATTGCACAAGCTAACTCACAAAATACCTTGATGTACTCATAATGACCCGAAGCACACTGTTCTTTACAACTCACACAGACTACACTTTCCTTCTTCTGCTGCTCCACCAACTCCCCATAAACATCCAAATACGATGCCATAGGCGAAAACTTTAGTATATTATCCACCGTACCACCACCCCTCCCCCTTCCACCACCTCTGTCCCCTATGATAACCGGTGAAGGAACCGGGGCAAGGGGTTTCAAAGAATGAGGAGCTGCCACAACCCTAACCCCATGTGGGGCCCCTTCTTCAACCCTAATCCTCCACTTCTCATCCTCCTTATCCACTTCCGCTGGTGCGTCAATAGCAGCCGGCGTTTCAGCATTACTAGGGTCAAAATTAATCAAACCCCACTTCTCCAAAAAGGTAAACACCTTGTGTAGCACACTTATATCACCCACCAACCACTTCCGGATATCCGAAAACGAAAGCCTTCGAGTCGGATCCTCACGGTATGAGGTAATCATGTAGTCCCTGTACTCTTTGTAGATTCTGGGTGTCCTTGAAATCGAACTGCCATCAAAGAATTCTCGCAATGAAAGCCTTTCCACCTCATGTATGCTTTGCCAAGAAAACCAACCTTTTTTCAATTCACACAAAGAAAAATGCAGAAATTAGAGCCATTTTCAGACAAATAGAGAGAGAAGGGAATTGTGGGTTTAACTTACTGGTGTAACTAGGGATTGTATAAAGGTCGTGAGTGGGTTCATTGGAGGATTTATACAAGCGAGATGTGTCCATTGTTAAAACCTCTGCATTTGTTGAGTGGCGACCAGGAATTTCACCATGTAAAAATGATGCTAGCAGCCAGCAGAAGAGGAAGTGCACAAATAGCCCTTTTAGGACTCACTATTTAAAATATAGTCGGAGTTTATATAAAAAAAAATTAACATTTAACCATGATATCGAATTTGAAGTTGACGTTGGCCTAACATATAAGGGCCCTTAAATGAAAGATATGTGGCATTTAAATCCATCCATTATTATTTAAAAACTACGTAAATTATATGTGGTTTGCACGGGATTAAACTATTTTATTAATCTTACATATGATCATTCGGTAACATTCGTAATTTCGATACATACACTATATTATCAAAATACATTTTATCTTAAAGCAAAACGTTCCTCCGAAATCTTAAAGTGCTATATTTTTTCAATTTTCATTTTTGTTATATAAAAATAACAAAAATTATGAGTCATATAGAGATTTAAGTATAAGAAAGAAGTATCACAGAGACAAGTAGCAAAGTGTCATGACCCGATTCCTCGAGTCATGATGACACCTACTATAACCCACCAGTAGGTAAGCCAACCCGTAACCCGGAACAACAAGTAATGGGTCTGAGGGCAGAAACTAAACAAGAGTAGGCAAAATTTAGGATAACAATATACACAAGCGGAAGGAACCCAAAACATAAATACAAATAAAGATCCCTCCCAGAACCTGGAAGTCACTAGTACAGAGCTACTGACAAAACGAGTGCAAGTCCCAAAAGTGGACCACAGAGACTGGACTGTCTCGAAAGGTAAAAGACAAGTCTATATATACAGATGGAGACTGAAATAGCACAAAACGTCATGTGCTCACCCCCGTCTCCGGATAAGACTACTCCAAACTAGATCAACGTTGGCCACTGGTGTTCGGACCTGCATCACGAAACAGATGCAGAGTGTAGCATGAGTACCAAAACAGCAGGTACCCAGTAAGAATCATAGGCCGACTGAACTTGAAAAGTAAAGGCAATATGAAAAGAAGGAATAACACAAATAGAGGTCAAGAGCAAAAATCAAAGTAACAATGGAATGCACACGAGTGTAAAAAGAACTAACTAAAGTAATCTATAACTAACTACACCTAACTGGACCCCCATAAACCCAGAAGGTACACTCGTGTGCAGGTTTAATTAAAACTCGAACGGACCCCCATAAGCCCGACGAGTACACAGAATAACTATAACTAAAGAGAACTGCATATGAGAACCCAAAAGCGAAGAACCTCAACCCCAATGAGTAGAATCTGACAGTACGAAGGCCGGACCTCGAACCGGATGCTCACCAAAAGTACCCAAGTAACCAATCACAAATATCAAGTAACTGAGGCCGGACCTCTAACCGGATGCTCTGTATAAGTATTTGAGCGATAGAGGTCGGACCTTAAACCGGATGTTTTATATAAGTATCTGAGCGATAGAGGCCGGACCTTAAATCGGATGTTCTATATAAGTATCTGAGCGATAGAGGCCGAACCTTAAACCGGATGCTCTATATAAATATCTGGGCGATAGAGGCCGAACCTTAACGGATGCTCTATAAAGGTACCAATGTAGCTGCTGAAAGAGTCTCAATCGATCCATGCTCATAAATGTCTGTGGAGCACCGTCCACACTTAGCCAATCAATGTAAGTCCTTGGAACCGAATCAAAAATCAAATTCAGATCGCGAAGCAGAACTAGTGTCGCCGACGTTAACTCGTGAAGCTGTAACATCGGGGAAAATAAGGATAGCTATCGTCGAAGCAAGCGTATCGTCTAACTAATGCCCAAACTATCAGACTCAAGTCTACTACACCAGTCTACAGGGATCTAAGTCGGCCAAGCGACGTCGGGGTAAAACTAAGGCCTATCAGATCCGAATCATGTATTTCTAAGGCAAGCCCTACTCAAACCTAAACTAAGGCCCAACATGCTTCAGATAAACAGTAATCAAGCATTCAAGCACTCCACATAGCAAAAAGGGTCAATTAGTAACACATAGCATGCTCACAGTTACTCGATAATTCTCGAAAGAGGCCGAAACATGATTTCTAAACACCTATGCATGATTCAATAATTACCAACCCTAAATCCCAACTAATCAACATGCATTTACACTCTCGAGCTCAATTTAAGAGAATGAAGTTGTAGCCTACCTGTAGGTCGATCACGCGTGCCCCCAAAATCACTCCTCCGGAGCTCTTCCTTTCCGAACTGCCTCGAAATGCTGCCACGCAGAACGGGCGGTCTACAGTAAATTCCGACAACACCACAACGCTCTCCTCGAAAAACCCCTCAAAATAGACTCAGGAATCGCTGAATTCGGACCTCGAACGGGGACCCCAAATCAGATTCCGAGCTCACCAACGAGTTGTCCTCAAAAAATCTCACAACTTTGCCTTTTGAATTGCCCAGATTGGAGCTCCAAAGCTCAAGTTATCGCACTTTAAGAAAATGAGAAATAAAACTAAGTTGGGGTTTTATAAAGGGCGAAACTGGTCGCTAAAAACCCAAAAGCTGGTCGTTAAAGGCCCAAACTCTGGTCGCTAAAGAGCTGCACCAGATCTCAGCTTTGGCTAAATTCTTCAAAGTCTCCGACCGGGTGCTCGGAATTCGTTTGGTACCCGATAAAAAAAAAACAGATATGCTACCCTACTAAATTCGACATTCCGGACTCAACGGCGCAGTCAAAATTTCCATCAGAGGTCATCTCGATAAAAAGTGGGTCCCACTTCCAAAAGCCATTTTAACCAAAATCCATCGAGGGGCACGGAATGAGTCCGGAAGCCTCGAGAGTCGAACGAAAGGTCGTTCTAGACCAAACTCAACATTCCGAAGCTAACTGCGCTAATGGAGTTTTCATCCGAGCGCGTTTTTCCAAGAATGTTGACCAAAGTCAATCTTAGGCCAAATTTCAAAGGTTAAAACGCCTAATGATCCAAACTCTCATCGAAGGCCTCAATACTCGTGTCAACTATGCTACTAGCTTAATTTGGCCATTTCGGAGCTGATGGAACCATCAGAATTCTATTCTGAGGTCATCTTCTTGAACTATTGATAAAAAATGACCGTTTAAGGTTCATAAGCTACAAAACACTAAAACTCGCACCATAACCAAACGAACGGCAAGGTGACCGAACTGTCAGTCCCAGCAAGTCATAAATGACTTGGGGTCGCTACAGAAACGCTCTAAACGACACATATAAGGCAAGATGCAGAAATGACCAGGAGGGTCATTACACAAAGACCCCCTTTTTCTTTAGGAGCTTCCATAATGGCTATAAAAAATATTATATACATCGTGAAAAGCTATTAAATTCAACATTTTTAAAGCATGAACGTGCAACTTAGTTTGATTTATTTACCTTAATATGTATTCTGAAATAGGATGGTCAACAGGTCAAGTCATTTAGTTTTTCATCTCAATTTGAACATTATTTTTTATAATAAATTTATATATTTACAAATTGTGTTAAGCTATAGAGTTTGGATCTTTTTCAAGTTAAGAATTTGAATTTTTAACAAACAAGGATGAGAGACTAGTTTTATTTGGGTATAGTCTTTGCAGAGGAACAACTCTGTATAGTGCACATCTCCTCTTGATTTCGCAAATCACTACTTCTATAAAACGATTATATTTACCCGTGTATGGTATCGTAAATTGAGAACAATGTTTTTTAGCTTTCGAATGTAATGTCATATAAAACAGTAGACAGATAGGTGTAATTTATCATTTAAAACCATTTTGGAACTAGGTTAGTCAAACTTAGACTTAATTTATGTGAACTATCATGACAATCGCTCCAATCTCAACAGTTTCATTGGCATTTCTGGAAAAATTTAAGAACCTCATTGGAAGACACATTTATCTATGTTTTCCCAAATCTGTCTTTGATTTTTCATTCGAGAACTTTGGTAACGAGAAATCCATTTTCTAAGAAAATCTTCTTTTTTGGCGCAAAGAGATACAGGTATCACCAAAACAATAGTACAAATATTAGAGAATATGCATGCACTCTCTTTGTTCCAGTATCTATCAACAGGGCAGTGGCCAGTGCTTGACTGGGGAAAAAGACGCTGCAAGACTGCCCTTCGTTACAACTCCCAACCTCCATTCCCAGTTAAATGAATCGTTTTCTCCTCAAAACTGAAAATTAGTTAATCTTCTTAAACCATTGGCATCTAGGTATGTACAAGTGCCATCTTTTATCAGAAACAAACTAAAGTGCTACGAACAGCCTCAGAAACCAGGGAAGCAGTAGTCTCATCACCAACACTTATCGTGGTTTGAGTTGATGTAACCTCTATCAAGGCTTCATTGGGCTCCGAGATGAATATAAGTGATACATTTTCTGATCCATCAGTATTCTGGGCATGCTGTGCAGCTACTTTCATACCCATCTTCTTTAAAGCCATCAGAAGGGAGTCCAAGTCAACTCTACCCAGAAATAGCAATGGCCTAACTTGTGAAGAAAGCACTTGCTTGTTTCTAAGAACACACCGATACTTTCCCTGCTCAATGAGCAACTCTCCCTTTAATCTTGCAATATTTTTTCCCTGTATCATTTTTGTATCAATGAGCAGCTCAGAAGCCATGTCCATGGCAATGTCCATATCGGCAAATGTTTTCAACTTGGGCACAACTACAGTTTCATTTTCGGAGAAACTATGGACTGAAAATTTGGGGTTCCAACAGCTAATATGGGGCCTCAAACTCTCAGGGACCTGAAAAGAGCAAGAGAGGCAGAAGTTATAGAAATATATTGAACAGTTCAGTTTCTTAGAGCAGAAGAGAGAGCCTACCAGCACATGTTTAGGTTGTAATATCTTTAGTAAAGGTATAGCTTTCTTTAGCCTGCAAACAGAAAATGAAGTTTGTATTTGTAATGAGACGAGCCAGAAAGGTAATTGAAGAGCTACAGATCTGTACCTACTTGAAATAAAATAGAAACAATCACTCGAGTGAACTTGATAATTATACAACATACTCAATGAGATCTCACAATGGGGCCTGAGGAGGGTAGAGTGTATGCAAACCATACCCCTACCTCGTGGAGATAGAGAGGTTGTTTCTGGAAGACCCTCAACTCGAGTACAACAAAACAAGGTAGGTATGAAAAAGGAAAAAACAACAATGAAGAAAACATAGCAACTAATAAGGAATTAGACAACAAAATAATGCGATAACCGAAACACAATAAACAATAAACAAATGATGATAGAAATCAAAAGCAATACACTACAAGAATAAGGCTAATACTACGTCAGACAACACTCCACTACCTACTAACCTTCTACCCTAATCCATAACCTCCACACCCTTCTAAGGTCATGTCACTCATGTACTCTATAAGCTGAAGTTGTGCCATGTCTTGTCTAATCACCTCTCCTCAATACTTTTTCTAGACTGCCACTACTTCTCCTCATACCCAATATATCCAACCTCTCACACCTCCTCACTGAGGTATCTACATATCTCCTCCTCACACGCCCAAACCATCTCAACCTTGCTTCCCTCATCTTGTCCACCACGGAGGCCACTTCCATGTTGTCCCAGATATCTTCATTCCTAATTTCATCGTTCCAAGTATGCCCACATATCCATCTTAGCATACTCATTTCTGCAACTTGCATCTTCTGAACATAGGAGTTCTTGACTAGTCAACACTCTACCCCTTGCAACAAAATTGGTCTAACCACTACTCTGTAGAGAAAATGACTAAACCACTATACCACCTCCCCAGACTCCTTTAAATGAGAAATAAACCAGTAAACATTTCAACTTTATTGTTTGCTGGATAAATCAACTCACACTAAAAGGGATCGGTTCCTAAACCATCCAGGAGCGCAATCTAATGGTTCTTCATTAATTCCAAAACTCTACTATAAAGTTCCTAGAAAAGATAATCATATGGTAAGCAGTAAAGTGACTTTCGATCAAACATTCTCTACTTTTCCAACAAACATCCTTTATCTGCTTCTTTTTCATAAGGCACCTCTTAATCCTAGTTGCAAATTTAGTGAATAAACTACACATATAGCACCAAACCTATAAAGAGTGTGCTGTCTGCCACACATGAGATAGGGGATCAAAAAGAGTAAGCTTACTTTATTCCAGAGATGAATGAACATTGAAGGACCTTCATTGACATTGGCTCAAAAGGCAACAAAGCCAACTTGATATCAGCTCTTTCCTGTGAAATGTGAGACATTAAAAATATAGTCAAGCCTCACATTAGTCAAACAACCAGGTGCATAAGATCTGAAAATATGAAAAATCATATAGCAGTTAGGCACCTCAATGATAAGCAACGAGTTAGGATCTGCACACCAACGTTGAAGGAGATGGACAACAGGGCCAAGTCGCAAACTCCAGTGAGGACAGAATACTATGCAAGGTTCCTGCCAACTTGTTCTAAACACATAACATTAGACTATGCCAATGATGTTGACAGTCACAGACAACAATGAAGTCAAAAGATGTAAAAGGATAGAAAAGTGTAATAACGATAAAATACTGTCTACGGCAAGCTTCTTAAGCAGGTTACTGTGCTTATTTCTTTAGCTTATATCTTGACATGAGGGGACAGAGTATATCTTACAGGAATTTTGATGAATGTATTGCAGGAGATACGAAGAGCTTTTTCTCGTTTGACAGCTGAATATGCGTGAATAGTGGTTGCCCAGAACAAAACTGTGGATCCACAACATAAAACAAAAGGAAATACATTATCTCTACTTGTGACTTTAAAAAAAAGATGGTAACAGTGACTTGTGACTTCTGTTTTAACAGCAAAGGATTAAAATCACAAGATTCATAGTGATAATCAGTTAATGTAGTACTCTTTCTTGCAGTTGACTGGACAGCCATTCAGGTATGATATTGGAAAATGCCAACAACTCTTCCGCCACAGAAGAAACAAAGTATATAGGAACCTACAGCACACAAACATCCAGTTTATATACATGAAAAACATATTTCATCTGACGCAAAGTTAGGTATCCACAACCAACTGTACTAAAATTAGATACGAAAACAAAGCAAAACTTAAGAATTGGAGGACTCTTGTCCATGTGCATTGATCAGAGACAGATTCAAAACTAACTTTTTGCACAACGGATGGCAATTGTCCACAAGTGCATCTAATATCTGGGAGACAAAGTCTCTCGATGCTCATTCCTTCACACTATCAGGATTACAATTAATATTAACTCTGAATTTATATCTCCAATAGCAAGTCCAACAAACCGCACTGGAAGATATGGGGACAAATGCTATGGATCTCCCCTCACTAAAAGTAAACTCAATTTTCATACCGATTAAGAAAAGATAGTCTCATGTTTCAGAAAATTCCTGGAGATCGTTGAACTCAAATTCCAATAAATTATTAAGATGAAAAGAAAAAAAGAAAAAAAATTGTTGAAGTATTTGGCTAACAACATAAATACTTATTGTGAGAAATATTGAAAAAGAATATTATTGAATTGTTGTTGTTGTTTACATTATTACATTGAGACCCTATTTATAGACTCTAGAATACAATCATTTACCAAGTAGGATACTATTTAGTATTCCTATTTCTATTTCTATTCCTATTCTAATACGATTGTATAAACCTATTCCTATTCTAACACTCCCCCTCAAGTTAGTGCATACAATTCATGTACCTAGCTTGTTACAAATGTAATTAATACGAGGACCGATGAGGGGCTTGGTGAGATATTTGCAAGTTGATCACTCTACTTCACAAAATTGACAATCAATCTCAATGTGCTTGGTCTTCTCATGAAATATTGAATTTGATGCATAATGCCGATAAAACACAGAGTGATAAAATTACAGTGTTGAACTTCCCAAACCAAACTTGCAAAGACTGTTTCAGACCATAGAGTGACTCACATAATCGACATACAAGGCTACTAAACTCCACCTGAGCAACAAAGTGCTCAAAATCTAGTATAAAGTATATGGATCATGTTGGAATTAATAGATGAATCAATATTAAACAAGAAAGTCACCGCAAAATTGGCCGGAACATGCTCATACGCTGGAGTATTAGATTTGATGGCCGAAAGTGGTCACAATCTAAAAAATAAAATTATATGGGTAGGGTCGAAATGATGGACGCCCCAACTAGAAAATAGAAATTATATAGGAAAGGTTGGATTGATGGCACAACCCTATTGAAAAAGAGAAATAATATGGGTAGGGTCGAAATGATGGACGCCCCAACTAGAAAATAGAAATTATATAGGAAAGGTTGGATTGATGGCACAACCCTACACAAATCAGATTTGAGGAGTCACCGGAAAGACGAATGAAACTACGCAAATCAAGTCTGAGGAGTCACTGAAAAGACACACGGTGCTATGCAACTCAGATATGAGAAAGTAGTTCGTAAAATTTCACGGTACTACGCAAACTAAATATGAAAAGTAGTCTGGAGAGATGCACGGTGCTGCACAAATCAGATATACAATAAATAAAAAAAATCATCGGAAGGATGGCACGGTGCTACACAAATTAAATATGAAAAAGTAGTCACCGAAAAGATGGCATGGTGCTACACAAATCAAATATGAAAAAGTAGTCACCGGAAAGATCACACGGTGCTACACAAATTAGATATGAGAAAGTAGTCACCGAAAAGATGGCACGATGCTACATAAATTAAATATGAAAAAGTAATCACCGGAAAGATGGCACGGTGCTACACAAATACCGACGGATATGGGGTTGACACAAAACAGCCCTAGAAAGTCACCGGAAATTGATGCACGGTGACATGTTTGTCTAAGTTTCTTCCCTTGAATATGGGGTTCATGCATGTATCATTAGTCTTACTTTTGTTAACATAATCATTGGCCAGACGGGTAGCATATATGGGTAATAGCCACCCGCCGGCAGTGGAAGCTCTTTGATTCTTTACCAAGATCGTAGGCTCTGATACCATGTGAAAAATATTGAAAAAGAATATTATTGAATTGTTGTTGTTTACATTATTACATTGAGACCCTATTTATAGACCCTAGAATACAATCCTTTACCAAGTAGGATACTATTTAGTATTCCTATTTCTATTTCTATTCCTATTCTTATTCTAATAGGATTGTATAAACATATTCCTATTTTAATAGGATTGTATAAACCTATTCCTATTCTAATAGGATTGTATAAACCTATCCCTATTCTAACACTTACATAGGATTTTTGAGTTACATCAAACAAAGGCAAGTTTCCTAATTATTGAGATTCTTTTTGAACTTGGTAACTTTGTATTATATCACAAAACAGTACATGGGTCGTACTGTAACCTTATATACAAGAGTACTCCTGATTTCAACTTCTCTACGTCTAAAATTGAGTCTAACACATCAATCATAGAGACAGTGTCATTAGAGTATAATTGATTACACCAAAAGACTAAAAGTAAAATGCAATTTAGTTTAACTTTCTGCACATTGTTCTCTATGCTCTCAAAACATCTTGAATTCCTTTCTTTCCAAACAGCCCACCAGATAGCCCCCGGGATAATTCTCCGTCTACCTCTATCCTTGGCATGTACACCTGCTTCATAATTGTTGAGATTCTTGATAGGAAATAGTAATAGTTAAGATAGTGTACACTTGACTAACATAATTGTTACAAATATTTTACACTCCCTCAGTCCCATTTTATGTGGCACCCTTTAACTTGGCACAGTGTTTAAGAAAAAAAGTCTTTTGAAATTTGTGGTCTAAAACAATCTTTACATAATTGTAAGCAAAAAAATAGGAGGCATCAATCAGGAAAGATATTCCTAAAAAATACTCTGCTATTTTATTATAAACACAGTTGCTTCCTTTCAAGCAGTAAATTGCTCTTCTGCATTCTAGATATAATTCTTTTCGAACTAGTAAAAATGGCAGCAAACAATCTATCTTTCCTTTTCTTTTCAAGTCAGAATAATATATCTAATCCTTATCATGTATAACTTGAATATTATTCCACTTTATGCTTCTCAAGGTGAAAATTCTCAGCACTATCTGCATTTTCCACCCCGATACTGCAAGAAAAGGGGTCTAAGGAACACAATCTTGGTACTGTTTTTTGGCTAAAAATACCGATCTTCTAGCGTAAATTGATGTGACAATCACCTAATCACTTGTTGAAGAATTGATATAACTGCACAAACATGCAATCTTACAACATACCTTTAAATTTGAAGATTCTAGTGAAAGTGATATGTTCTCCAACAGCTGCAACATGACTCCGGGCCGTCCAATGGGAATAAGGACTGATCCTCCATCACTAATAGTGTCCAACGCACAAGAACATATAAAAGATACTTTTTCCATCTCTTCAGAGTACTCATCTGAATCAAGCCATGATTCAGGTATTGTTTCCCAACAACTACCAATATTACTGCACGTGTGCCAAGTTTCAAAGATCATTACTTCCCTTCCAGAAAATATGTAATGGTATGGAGGAAGATGAATAAAGATGAACCAAACGATGGATGGAGAACAGGAGAAGATAATCTTTGAAAGGAAAAAGAGAAAAAACCTAGCCTATAAATCTTATCTCACATATGCATGCCGGACAGCTTCAGTAGTATATAATATTTCATATAATACAAAAGGAATGTACCTTGAATAGGAACTGCCAGTAGCAGGAGGGAAATCATTCTTTTCACCATCAACATCATTGCAGGCTGTGAAGTCTGAATATAATAGAACATCACTTCTTTCAAGAGCTTTGTAATCGAAACTGGTTGCAGTTGCTGATGCAAAAACAGAGCCAGAAAGATAAATAATGTTTCCTTTTGGACTTAGAATATTCCAATTACAAGCACCTATCTCTAAACCAGAACTCAATGCTTTTATGGTCAATGAGCCATTATAGTAGGCTTCTTCAGCATACTTAAGGAATTGAACCTTCTCCATGCAACCCTTCATATCAGCTGCACTGAAATTTTTCTTATTACTTGCGGATCAACAAGCATCAAACCATAACAAACACATAGAACTTAGTTTCTCTGTTTCCTTTTTCATTTTTGACAACTGGCTATGAGCACCAGACTGGGACTGACTGCTACATACTTTCCACTCTTATCCCAAGCTGAAAATCAATACTATTTTCATGTCGCAGTGTAATGCCCACTCTATTGAGCAGACAACTCATTTGCAAAAGCATATCCTCAAGTTCATAGAAATAATTGAAGACTATGACTTAAACTAGTATATCGAATTTAGGATGAAAATAGTGTGTGCTTGCATTGGTGGAAAAAATTATGAGATCCCTGAATCATGTGTTCCTCATTTTTTTAAGGTACGTTATTTCTCTGTGTTTGTATCACCTAGAACATTTACATCCAAGTCCATCCTACAAAAAAAAAAAGCACAGCTAGCATTTTAAAACATAGGTGCAAGTAGCAGACTAGTTCTAGTAAGTTGGAACACACTAATTGATGAATCACAAGAAATGTGACAAAATAGATCTTTCAATTAAATGAAATAAGAAGTGTTACCTGTATATGGACATCCATCCACCGAGCTCTGTCCTTTCACTGCCTAAAACAATATCCTTTAGTGCCCTAGGAAGTAGTTCAAGTTTTTCCCATGTCATCCATTGAGGGCAACCAGATTCTTCAGGTCCATAGAATTGTCTCAACTCCATATGCATGGAAATAAGGTCCTCCATCATCAGTTTCCCTAGTCTGGAAGCTGCTTCTGTTGCATATATCTAATGAGATAACCACATTAAAAAAAACATTTACCAGCATAAGGTTCATTGTATTTATAAATGCAAGAAAATATCCTTTCTATCACCTTTGCTCTGAAGTCTTTGAGGCGGGTAAGAAAAGGTAACCCTAGCATACCCATAGGACTTGAGATTAGTACCACATCTATGGAATAAATACTCCAAAGCTGCAAACTTTTCACAGTTTTATACCAAGGCTCAGCCTGTATCAAATTTTTGGAATGAAGAAGCTCCGAAACTTCCTGTCTTACAGACTCTGAATTTGATGAACTTTGGCCGCTATGAATAGAAGCTTTCTCATCAAGCAGGGAAGAAATAACAATTGGTAGGGGAGAAAATACAGCTAGGGCTGAAAGGTCCAAAGGGCAGTCAAGTAACACCTGGAAACCACATATATTAACTATGTGGCATGGTGGGAAATAGTAGCCCCTGCCCTCACTTAAACATGTCTGCAAATGTTGGATTCCATGAACATGATGTCAGTATGTACTACAATTATATGCAGGCACGGCAAATATGCAGAGAAGGGAAGAGACTTACAAACTTCATGGAATTGAAGAGTGCTAAAGTTTCTCAGCAACCAGGATATCTTAATGTTCCAAAGGATATCAGCCTATAAAAGAAAAAAATAATAGGAAAAAAAGGAACTTAATAACACTAAAAGGTAGTATAAAAAAAGTAGTATAAAGTAGTGGCAGCTCATGATTCCAGGAACAGTCAGTTCAAAACCAAGAACAGCAGAAACTACTCTTTCTGTTTGATAACAGTAGTGTCCGGGCCAGCTTGCCCGTACCTCTACTAATTCCACAAGATACTTGCTACCTCCATCAGCAAAGGTACCAAGTAACTCTATCCACCAAGGCTTAGACAGATGGCAAGAAATCACCTAATGTATTTGCCTTCGTTGGGATTTGAACCTGAGACCTCATGATTCTCAATTCATTTCATTGACCTCCACGCAACAACCTTGGGTGAGCAAGAATGGCACAAGCTACATGAAAGCAGCAATATGGATCTTTTGTTTTAATACTAGGAGGATTAGATCTTTCAAACCTCTTTGTATTCCCTGTTAAGCGAACAAGTTTATTGGGTGCACAGTTGATGGAGGAAATTAAGTCCATACCTACTACCAGTAAGAAAGTCCCTATCAAAAAGGGAGCAGGCATTGGAAGAAGTACTGATTTGGCGGTCTCCTTGCACCCAACAGAATACCACAAAAAATTGCAGATATAAACAACCAGTTGAACCAAAAATCTAAATAAAAGGATCACTTCCTTCATATCACTGATTTCATTCTACAATTATCCTGTTTTTTCCTATCTCATTGTTGTTGCTGATGTAATGCCCCATGAGTCCATGGTTTCACTCTCTTCTTTTTCTTCACTTTTTTATAAAGCCCGCATTTACACTTGGAATTTTTGAAATTCAGAATTGACCCTTCGAAGTATACTGATCAATCCTCCAATAGTATAAAATGGTATACCATATAGATGCTCTACTAATTTTCTTCTTATTTGCTATGGATACTAAGCTATGAAACCTCTACTATGTTTTTCATTGCCTTTTTTTCCTTGGTCGTGTGCTCTATTTGTGTCCATCAGCAGAAAATCTTAAGGATAGTGAACTTTGGGATTCCTTGAATCCAACAGAAAATTTGGCCTATCAATCTGAATAGAAATGTGTAGAGCTTAAGCATTGGAAACTCTCCCCCACCCTTTGAAAAATATACAGAGATTATTATTCAAATTTTGGTGGGATTACATTACACTCATGTTTGGTTTATTCAAGTCAAAAGAACATCAGCAAATAGAGAATCCTTCTTTTTGGATGGCTTTAATCTATATAAAATACTGCTATGAGAGGTGAACTTTCAGGCGGCATGCATTTACATCAGCTATTTAGCAAACAAAAAAGGGAAGTGCAATAACAATTACACAAAATATACACTGCAAGATGCTTATAAATGAATCTCCAGAACACACATCCTTGCAGAACTCCTAGACGGAAAATCAGTTTCGCATTTTGTTATCCTAAGCGAAATAGAGACTTGAGGTATTGTTTCACACATATTGTCCCCAAAAAACATGGCAGAAAGTTTCAACCAGAATCTGAAATACACACCCCATATTTATCATGCTCATACCTCAAAACAATTTAGACAAACATTCTAGAGCCTAGATTAGTTTAAATATCTCCTAAAAACAGACAATTTTGAAGGGGAATC
The DNA here is from genome assembly GCF_000226075.1 of Solanum tuberosum. Lineage (NCBI taxonomy): Eukaryota > Viridiplantae > Streptophyta > Magnoliopsida > Solanales > Solanaceae > Solanum > Solanum tuberosum. Next base: position 1,587,713 of record NW_006239018.1, read on the forward strand.
AGGAAATGGTGATTTTGCTGTTATAGGGCTTTTTTTCTCGGACAAAATGAGTACCACAAAACCAGGGAAGATGCTGAAGTTGAATGAACATTATCTTCACTTAAAATCAACAATAATCTGCCAGTATTTGGTTGGCAGCACTGAACTTGGTGAACTCCGACGGAGAGAGGGTGAAAGGGTTCTGAATGGGAACAAAGAGGAGAGAAATGAGCCAAAAGAGGGGGTGGGGAATTATTTTTTTCAGGGAATAGCTGAAAAGGGTTCAATATTTCGTTTATTTGAATTTCCAATTAAGTTGGTTTATATGGTGAGCTAGCGAGAAATTATCAGGAAAAAAATCTAGCGAGATATTAATTTTGGTTTTGTGACAAGCATGTTCAATGTATCAAAATGTGTCTTTGGGGTTTATTTTGGAACGTGAAATCACCAATAAACCCATGCAGTCATGCTTACCCCAACAAAATAAAGGCGGAATGCAATTGTAAAAACATTAAGCATTCATTTGACTCCGCAAGTCATTCATGATAAACTTCATTTTCAGACTGAATTATAAAATAAGAAAACAGTTCAAAAAAAAATGGAACTGTTAACTTTTAAGTTGTAATAAGGAAAACAAGAAAAAGTAACCAACTAGATAGATGCATACAATTAGAGCTACGAATCTGCTTGATAGAATCTCAATAACAACACAAACTAAACATCCTCAAATTCTCTAAGGGTTGTTTGGTTTGCGAACTAAATTATCCCATCCCACGTGAGAGGCGGGATAAAATAACACCTAGTTAAATGGGATAAATTGAGATATCCTGGATCAAAATACTTTGTTATTTGGTTGAAGGTATAAATTTATCCTGTTATCCCGGGAGAAATTTATAACTTGAACGAAACAAAGTATAAATTTATACCAAAACTTAATCATAGATACTCCATATTATCCAATGAACCATACCACTATAGAACATTACATTAAACTATTGAAGTGTGTGACCATGATCCGTTCGTTCGTAGAGCTATTTACTCAATCGCAGACATTTCTGGAACAACTCTAACAGGGACAAATAGTCAAGCAATTGTTAAAGAGAGAACACACTTTTATTTACTTAATTGTACTCTCAACAAAAAACCAAACCTTTGCAATCATAGATTATTAAAACAAAAGATTAATAGAACTCTGGAAGAAAAAAATGTGTAGAGAGAGAGAGAGAGGGAACGTACCGTAGTAGCCGTGAATAGAGTTGACGGCAACAGGCAACCGGCGACCGGCAACGAGAGCAGTGAACCCGAGAACTTACTGTCTTTGGTACTAGGGCTTTAATCCCAATTCTCAATCAGGGCATCAGGTTTTCTTAAAATAAATAAATAAATAATAATTAAAAGCGCGCCAAAAATTTGAGCAATTAATCTTATATACATATAGGTGTAGTTCCAAATATTCAATAAAAAATTAGTGTAGTGTGCGTATGTGTCAGTGTGACTTAATATTTCTTGTCAAAAAAGTTATATTTAAAAGTAATTATCTTTAAATTAATGCATAATCTTTTTAAAACAAAAAACATCCGTCAGCCGTTGTTTCCGAGACATTATCTATATCTATATCATACTACCTTAAAAGCATGACTCCTAAACTGAATGTTGAATTATTATAATATCCCCAATTAAACATATTCAATTTAATTATTTTTATTGTATTAAAAGTAGATACCCTTTCATATTAAAGGATTGTGATTTTCTCAAAGAGATGTGACTTTTCCAAAAGGTTGCGACTTTTTTGAAGGGTTGTGACTTTTCCGAAAGAGTTGTGCATTTTCCGATGAGTTGTGACTTTTGCAAAAGGTTGTGATTTTTCGAGAAAAGGCCCAAAATAGTCCTTCATCTTTGGGTTAAGACTCAAAGTCATCCTTGAGTTTTCACATGGAGCATTAATAGTCCATCATGTTTGCAATATTGGTGCACTTTTGATCCTCTCCAAAATTTTGCCTATTTTTTAACATTGATTTTATCCATAATTTATGTATGGAATGTTCAATCGTCATTTTATATATTTAGTAGAAATAATAACTCCATGTGAGAAGAAAAACACTTTATTTTGTTTAGTAAAAATCGTATGGCAGGTAAAGTCGAGAGGTTCATCACGACGATTTCACGTGCAATAGTACAAAATTTTCTTCTCTTGCAACTTCATATGTTAAGATGTTCTTAGTTTAGCTGTAGTAATATTTCTACTGAACACAACAAGGTGTTCTTCTTCTCACCTTCTCTCACATAGAGTTATTATTTCTACTAAATATATAAAAAACGATTGGACATTCCTTACATAAAATTGTGGAAAAAATTAATGTTAAAAATAGGCAAAAGTTTAGGGGAGGACCAAAAGTGCACCAATATTGCAAACATGAGGGACTATTAGTGCTCCATGTGAAAACTCAAGGATGACTTTGCGTCTTAACCCAAGGATGAGGGACTATTTTGGGCCTTCTCTCTGATTTTTCCGATGAGCAGTGACTTTTTCAAAAGGTTGTAACTTTTCTGATAAGGAACAATTAACACATATTCATACTACTATTTGTTAGCTATAAATAGAGGGTTTCTTCTCACTTTTAAACTACAATTTTTTAAAGTTTTATATTCTTCTTCTTCTTAAAAAATCTTAGGGTTATTTGCAACAGTTGATTAAGTTCAAAATTCAACGAAATATGAGGTACCATATAAGAAAGAGTTGGTGAACAAATTGTAGCAAATCCTTCATAAATTCACATTTGTATTTTTTCTTATGATTTCCATGAGTTAACTGTGACGAAAAGTTGTGGAAAAGACAATAATAATAAACAAATATGAAAAATGTCATATGATTTGGGTAAGATATTTCTTCTTTGGTTTTTTATTTTTTAGCTTTTTTACCCTCAAATGAAACAGTTTCTTTCTGATTTTGCTAAAACAACGGGCATCAACGTAGTCCATTGAATCATTAGTTTTGATGTTAAATCCATTATTTCAAAATAGATTTTCACTTTTACTTATAATATGATAATATAGACATGATAATAATTATTTTTTAATATATATGTAAGTAAAAATGAACGAAGAAAGTAAAGTGTTGGTGACAAGAGATTTTAATCAAATGGAACACTATAGTGAATATAGCATGAACATATATTTTCGTCTTCCTTCTTCATTGTCTATGTATCGTTTCATATTATTTTTTTTCCTATTATTTTGTGTTCATTTTAATTTGAGAAAATTTTATGTCACAAGATACACTCCTTGTTAGCTATACAAAAATAGATAAGAAAATAGTGATTGATCGTAAAATAATCTCAAATTAAATTAAAGACTCTATAAACAATATTTTAAATTTTATTCATCTATTAATAGTTTAATAGTTTATATCACGATATAACTTCTATAAGATACTAGATACTTTCATTAGGCAACAACTATATGATATGTATGTGGCATGAAAAAGGAGAAGACTACAATTCTACAAATATAAGGTAGAAACTTAAAGAAATGAAATATTTTTCACCAAAGGTGATGTTGTTCATATATTAAAATTAAAAATTATGCCACTGAAATATATATGTATATATAAAACAAAGAATTGGTCAAGCTAAATAAATGGCATACACTCAAACCTCAATTTAACCATCATTCGTTATAACAATAAAGTACCTTTTTTTTGTAGAATTACCTCTCTGTGATAGTCTTACTCAAATATTAATTGGTAAAAGATAGATTACGTATAAAGATAAAATATTGAAATATTTATGGTAATCCTTATTAGTGTCATGCACATACTAAATTTCAAGTATGAATATTTAAGAGAAAAATCATACTTAAATGTTGTCCATCATTTATGTTCATAACCTCAAAAGGAAAGACTATTGGTGACATTTTTGTATTGATATTTTTTTAAAAATTTTGTTGGATATATTTGTTTACAAAATTGAGTGAAGTAAATAATAATACTACTAAAGAAATGTCAATTTCTCCCCATATATAAACTTTGAATGTATTTTGAAATCTATATATATATATATATATATATATATATATATATATATATATATATATATATATATATATATATATATATATATATATATATATATATATATATATATATATATATATATATATATATATATATATATATATATATATATATATATATATATATATATATATATATATATATATATATATATATATATATATATATATATATATATATATATATATATATATATATATATATATATATATATATATATA
>NW_006239018.1:1593011-1595405 GCF_000226075.1 Solanum tuberosum
TTTTTTTATTTCTTTTCAATTTTATAAAAGGAAGGTGAATGAAAAGGCAAAGATGGAAGAAGAGTGGGGAGTAGGAAAGAAGTCATGGAAAAGAAGAGAAAAAAGAAGAAAAATGTGAATATATTTTTTATGCCCTGATAGAACCAGGATAGAATGTAAATGGGACTGTTAGACAAGTTCATGTATTTATATAGTAGCTAAGTTTTTAGATTTAAATTTAAAATATAGTATATGAACATACTAAAGATTAAATTTTCCATGAAAGGAAATAAAGTTAAATACTTATTATTAAATGTATAAAGGAAAATTATGTTTCAAATTTGTTACTCATGCACGTCAAAAAATCAATTTTATCATTCGCATGTTATGAATAAATTGTTTAAAAAACTTATTACCGCGCGAAGCGCCGCTCAATTCACTAGTGTTTCAATAATATCTGGTCATTTTGATCTCAAAATACAAGTAACTTTATCACAAACTGTATTAATCATTTAAAAGCACTTGGCCTATGTTTTTTAAGCCCTACCGAAGTACCAAAGGCTTTCGAGGCTTACACCTATAATTATTTACTAAAAAGCTTTAATTTAGTAATATTAATTCTATTTTACAAAATCGTATACTATATATACGATACACACGTGCCGTGAAACTAGTCGACTCAAATATAACAAATTCAAATACCCAAAAAAATGTGGAAGGGAATAAGAACAACAAAATAGTGCGATAATCAAAACATAGTAAACAATTGTCGATATTGAATATCAAAAGTAAGAACTACAATAACACGACTAGTGCAAAGCAAAGCAGTGCATTATATATATGTAAGAAACTGTAATAACAACTGCAAGGTGTAGTCACCCAAACACATGAATGGGTGATATCAGATATCAAAAGCCAAAGAATATTTGGATAGGCTAAAACTACAACCGACACATTGCTCTATACTACCACCAAGCCAAATATATGAATAGACTAGTAAATAGTTATAAGACAACTCTTAACTACCTACTATCCTTTATACTAATTTGGGACCATTATAACCTCTTATGTCTTATCTAAGGTCATGTCTTCGGTAAGTTGAAAATGTGTCATATCCTATTTAATCACATCTCCCTGATACTTTTTTCGGCCTACCTTTACCTCTCCTTGAACCCATTGTATTCATCCTCTCATCTCTTCCATTACTAAGATCGCTTCTACTTTGTCTTCTGAACCTAAGAGTTCTTGATGGTCAACATTCTACTCCATACAACAAAGTCACTCTAACCATCACTTTATAAAACTTACATTTAACTTTTAGTGGTACCTTCTTGTCACACACAACACTGCATGCAAGCCTCCACTTCATTTTTGACTTTAATTAATTTCAAAGTCCTACATATTAGAATAATAATTAATTTATAATCGAGGAAAATAGTAAACGACAATTTGTCTATTGTAGAGTTTTTTAATTTAATGAAAGGAAAATTTTTCAATCAACATTTTCAAGGATCTTCATGCTTTGAATGTAGTGTAGATACATGAAACAAAAATCAAGATTTTAAGATTTTTTCAATTCAGTAGGTTAACACAAAAAGAAAAACATGCATTCATTTGTTAGACGATGAAGGTATATATACGTCATTTATAACAGTAGGTTAACACAAAAAGAAAAACACGCATAATTTGTAAGATGATGAAAGTATATATACATCATTTATAATAGTAGGTTAACACAAAAAGAAAAGCATGCATCATTTGTTAGACGACGAAGTTATAAAACGACAATGATATATATATATATATACACACCACTTTTTCAATGAAGGATATAGCTTCTATATCGAAAAGTTAAAGGGATATATTTTTCCATTTTCCCTATAATTATTTGATGCTCGCCAAAAATAATTACATAATACATTTTTCAACCATTAATTTTGTAGACGGTTATATAGTGTAAAAATCACAAAATGTAACTAAACATTAATAACGGAAAGAAAAGTGGATTTTGCTGTTGAATTTTACTTTAAAAGAGAAGAACAAGTTAAATGTGACTGGAGCTTGACTAAAACTTGGGGTAGGGGAGGGGGGTGCCAATATGTATCAATTTTTCATCTTTTTCTTTTCCTTCTCTAAGAATCTGACTTTTCAAAATTTGAAATTACAAATGCATGATAAATCATCATGTCTTTAAAGTATTCTTAACGCTTGTTCAATATCACACATTACTGTATGACTGTATTGTGTCATACAGGTTTACTTCGAACCTGAAACAAATTTTCACTGTGATGCCTAGAGGCTCGACCGCGTTTTTTTCAGAATTATTCCAAAGATGGTACAACCTAGGGAGTATTATATCATGAACAGTAGGGGTGTTCACGGGTTGGTTTGGATCGGTTATTGGTCAAAATCAAA
>NW_006239018.1:1596127-1609610 GCF_000226075.1 Solanum tuberosum
AAATATAATATACATTTATCGGTTTGGTGATTATCGGTTTCGGTTTGGTTTGGTTCGGTTATTAACCATACACAAAAATAAAAGAAACAATTTATTTAAAATGTGAAAAAAGTGACAACAATCCATTCAAAACGAAAAATAGTTAGAATGACTTAAATTACTAAACTTTCAATCACTAAATTTACTATCAATAAAGCTTTAAAATTCACTATATTGGCCTAGAAGGAAGAGACAATAACATTTTCAGTCCCACAAAGAATTGACATAGACACTCATATACATGAAATCAATAAGATAAATGTTTCATCTTGGGCATTTTTGCTTTCAATAAGTAAATTATAAAGAAATTTTAATGAAAATATGTATAAGATCTTTAAAATTGTTTATAAAAATAATATATTAAGTATGTATATTAATAAAATATATGTATATAATTCATCGGTTCGGTTCGGTTATTTCTTCGGTTTTTTTCGAATAAAACCATAACCAAACCAAATACTATTGGTTTTCAAAAATCTAAAACCAAACCAAACCAAATCCAAATAAAATCGGTTTTATTTTATCGGTTTGGTTTGGTTTTTCGGTTTGGATCGGTTTTTATCCAAACCGTGAACACCCCTAATGAACAGTATGCCAATAGACGTCTCGGATCCAAATCTGAATGTCAATCTGGATTAAAATGTTAACATTAACATCAATGGGGACAAAATGTTGATAATTTATTGATGTTAGGAAAAAATAATACAGAAGAAAACCAGAGAGACAAAAAGGGGATTCTGCCAATGAAGCCTACACCACAATCAGCTACTAATAAACAAAAAAAGCATAAGGGAAATGCAACCTTCTCATTTCTTCTTTCCATCTATGTTTGAGATCTATTCATATGTTGAGGCTTGAGAGGTTTCTTCCCTAATTGATTACTGCAGAATCCAGATGTGAGACCAGACCCAAACTTCACAGCAGCATTTAGCCCCATCTGAGTATTGCAGATCCCCACGTAAGGCCAGCACCAAATCCAGCAGCAGCAATGACATGACCTGCCTGCACTTTCCCACTTCGAACAGCTTCATCCAGTGCCAAGGGTATCGATGCAGCACTCGTATTGCCATAATTTGCCAAATTTGATATGACATGTTCTGATGGCACCTCCAAACGTGTTGCTACTGCATCAAGAATCCTTTGATTTGCCTGCATGTAGCCATTCCTGATAAGTTGCTTCACTGAAGTTGATGTAGGATGATAACTCAAAAGGAGCATTAAGAAACTTTCTGCGAATTATCTCCAGTTGTATTTTCCATTAAATAGTAAGAAAATCTTTTAAAATGAACGTCAGACTCAAAATGCTCACAGATTTACTTATGTTATATTGAACATGAAATGAGTTTCTACATCAATAAAGCAATTTGATAAAGAGAATACCGTCTATCATAAAAGATGAATCAAGGGTCAAACTAGTAAAGCAACCGGGAATATAATTAAGTATTAACCATATTGTGCTTTTACAAACACATGACAAATTGCAGCTTTGTCAATAAGCAGCTTACTCTTTTCTTTCTTACTTCTCGTTTTGATTTTTTTTTATACTCTTTACTTCTTTTTTATAAAGATATTTTGCTACTCCTAACTTATTTTTTATTCTTTAATATAAACACTTCATTTTGTGATGCATGTGAAATTTATGGGGTCACTTTGGTCCCCAAGTATGAGAATTGACGACGAATTTCAAAAATAATGTGTCTCACCTGAAAAAAATGAGGCAGCAAAGTGTACTTTAATCCAAGTAACTAAAGCAACTTGACGATGAGAATATATGCATAACTTTTCTATATATTGTTCCAACTCGGACTCAAAAGAAAACATGGGGAGAAGCGTAGGACAACCATGTTCTTATTATCTTGCTCTGGCAGCATAATAATTATGTATATTTTAGTCAAACGTATGTGGTTGTTATACTTGTTCTTTTGTTCTGCATTTCTCAGGCAATAATCACACATCCACTAGCTTAGTAAAATAACTTTAATCCCAATCTCATATGCTTTGTTTGATAGGATATAGAGTAATAGTTGAGTTGAATTTAAAGAGTAATATAAGTAAAGGTCTATGCCTTAGGCACATAAGCAGTTCTTCATTTAACTGTCGGAAGTTCCTCCTGTTAACAACTGCCCCTGGCCGCCTACAAACATGATCTGGCCTTTACTTATCAGCTTTGAGAAAAACATATAAAATTAGAGAACAGGAGGATGGGAATCACAAGTATCAGAACATTTTGTCGCTAATCGTTCATAAATGTATTTCATTCAGTCAAAAACATAACAGCTTCTAAGAGAAGGTCATTAATCTATATTTAGGTTTGACTAACTCAGTCAACTTTGTATCCCAGAAATCCATACCTGGTGGAGAAGCAGCCAATCAATTTTGGACCTAGGAAGACCTGCGTTCTCTAAAGCTGCTTCTATTGATTGTGGCACAGCACGAACAGCAAATCTAAAGACCTCTTTACCATTCATCTGAATGCAAGAGTAAGAGGAACCTGTTGGTGGAAAACCAAAAGAAGAACCATTTGTACCAAACGCTTTATCTGTTTCATTATCTTTGATCGAAGCATTCAAGTGCCTGAATATGAGAACACTCATTTAGTGGCCCTCTAAAAGAGAAATCAGGGGAAATATTCCTAACTATGATAATAAATACCTTTGACCTTCACCATCACTATGCAAGTCAAAACCAAATAAACCATCTTCTCCAATATCACAGGCCTACAAGAGTGGATTTATATAAATTTTGAGAAACTTAAATGTGCAAATTAGCATTGAACATGGTCAATAGCTAGCAACAACAGAACAAAAAACAAGGCATCAAGAACATGGATTAATACAAGAAGAAGATGCAACATCAGACATCTACACTAAGGAATAACACTCCTCAATCAATAATGCATCTATGTTATATTTCAAGCTATGAAGTATATCAAGAGTATATAGTAGTGAAGAAGCTTAGATTGACTGAAGACCTCAACTGGTTATTGATTTGCAAAAATGCAAGAGCAATCTCTGTTCTTTCGTTGATTAGACACCTTCATTTCATCATCGAGGTGAAAAATGTCAAACAGGTAAACTGGGAATGGTATTATTGAGCCTATACTGATCTTGCCCTCGGTGATCCATCTTTGTGCACAGATGAGTAGGCTCAGACATACCAAAAAGAAATATCCATTTAGTATGTTGAATCATTTAAAAATGAGCGTTAGGTTGGGAACTGGTTCTTAATTGACCGTTTCAAACTTAATGCCAAACCCAATCAAATTGCAGGTCAGACGGTTATACTACAAGAGTCACAGATAACAGCATGAGGAATCCTTGTCTGACTGAGACCAAGCCCGGGGGGGCACTCTCTAACCTACTTATCTGAGTTCTGACCTATAAATACCCAACACATAGTCATCACGAACTTAACACACCAACCAAAACAAGGTTAACTGGGTGGATTAAACTTATTAAGAGAGAAAAAGGGGAAAAAGAAAAAATGTGAGATCAACTCCACAGACCATGCCTGACCTTACTGGCGTGAAAAAACATTGAGGCATTTCCAGCCGCCAGCTTGAAAGGTTGGCCCCACAAGCGCAAACCACTGCCTTTAGGCTTTAACCCACCCTTTTCTCCAATAATAAAATAAAATATTTATTACTTCACCATCAACATTCCCTCCACACATTGTACTGCTCCTACCACTACGACCAATCATTCCCACAATTCTTGGCTAGTTCAAACAGTTCTGGTCCTCCTTGGTTTTCAACCAATTTTATTTGTTGTAATCCACTTACTAACAGCGGAGTGGAGAAAATAACGAATCAAACTGTCTTATAATCCCCAGTCACAATTTTCAGGAATTCCTTCTGTCCAATCACCCTTGTTTAGAACTTGTATTCTCTTTGGTACAAATAGAAGATGTGTAAATAAAAAGGTAGACTTGAGCTTTGTGGAAGTGGTTTTTAACATTTGATAGAGAAATAGGTAATTACATCTGGAAGGAGAAGAGTAACACACAAAGCTGCCCAAGATGGCTGCTACACTTGGAGAGGGGGAGGGAGACAGCAATAGGGAGTCACTTCATTGGTCATAACCTTAGGTACAATCTGGATGGGTTCTTTGAAGGAATTTCAGTTGCAACATGAATGTTTCAGAATAACTGTAGAGTATAAGGTCACAGCAAGTTTCTATTTCCTCTTTTCTTTTGTTAACCATGGTAAGCACAGAGCAATTGACCAACAACACCGCATAGGATTCAACCTCTAGACTGAACACCAGGCAAAAAAATTCCAGTAAAGTTAACCTTATCTCAAAAAAAATAAAAATTCCAGTATGTGACAGTGAAGTTTGTGTATATTGTTTGGACGAATAATCGGGTGAAGTAGATCCATGGATCAGTTTTCTTAACAGCCGAGAAATCCTTGAGGGGTAGTGGTGCACGGTTCGAAACTCAGGGGATAATGGGCTGGTCCCTCTACTTTTCTCCACTTAAGCATGGTTCGAATACGTGACATGTGTTGTTCCACACATTGCACTCTCACCACTAGACCAAAGCCTAGAGATGGTCCATGGATAAGCATTTCAAGAATAAGAAATTTTGAAAATGTCAGAAAAGACAAAACACAGGAAGTATTTCATAGTCAATGTTTTTTTTCGAGAAATGAAGCCGGAGGAATTTCAAACGATTTAGTACATAGCGCCTACAACTCCCGACATACGAAAGCAAAACTAAGAAAACCAACTTTGAGATATGAAAGGAAAGCTCTACACACGTATCACGTCAGACTTCCAAACCACACATATTTACACCAGGTGGTCAACTTTGTGCCCTTGTATTAACAATTTGACCATTTTTTCAAAATTAGACCCATGGTCTGAGTACCAGTTTTGAACTTTGAAATACAGACCAGGTGGCGACTTTCGAACTTCAGATCACTGGTCTAATTTTGAAAAAGTGGTCAATTTCTAAATACAAAGCCACAGAAGAGGTTATTTGTGTAAATCAGACCCCAATATTATTTAAACCAACCCAAATGGTGACGAAAATCAGCCACCAATGAGGCTGAGACATTTCTAATTTTATACATGTCTAGTGAATATCCCCAACCCAACCTCAACCCTGGTGAAGAAAAGAAAGACCTCATGAACTTCATCAATTTAGACTGCAAGAAGAGTACAGAAGAATCTAATGATACTTGAATCAGTAAAGAGGGTTCATCCCTCTTTTTACTTGATGAAAAAAAAATAGGATAGCCAATTAGCCATTGGAAAACTGCAACAACTAAAAATCATAATTCACTAAGGGGTCATTTGGTAGTGTGTATCCTTGTGTATTACTAGTACCTTGTTTGGTACTCTTTTCTAACCTATGTAATCCTTGCATACACTCTATTGTGTATTAAGGGGTATTACTAATACCATGGATTTCTAGGTATTAGCAATGCAATGGTTTTAATGCATGCATTAGCATGATTAAAGACCCAATTGCCCCTCAAAACCCATTTTACATCTTTTACACCATAATAGTGGAGGGCATCTTTGTAAATAATTTTTTTGTATGCAATGCATGCTATTTTTAATGCATCAAACCAAACAATGCATAAAAATAATCTATGTATAACTAATACAAGCATTACTAATACAAGCATTACTAATACACTCTATTTAGCATTATTCTTATACACTCTACCAAACGACCCCTAATTGATTCGTAAATTCTCCTTTATCATACCTGAACCACTACAGCACCAGCAGCATCACCAAAGAGAATACATGTCCCTCTATCTGTCCAGTCAACATAGCGAGATAGAGCATCAGCCCCTATAACAAGAACATTTTTAAAGCCACCACCTGCAAGATGGCAGAATTTCAATACTTAGCAGAGCATATATTTACGAATATATAATTCAATATATTGTAGTTATGCTGGTATTGACAATTCAATAATATTTCACACGGCAAAAAATAAAATTTTAGGCCACTACTCACTAAATCATATCCTCAAGGGATTTATCCAAGAAGTTAATAATTTTCAGTGTCGTTAATATATTCCAATTCTTTATCTAGAAAAGTTTCTCTCTTATTTGTCTTTCACTTTTTAGTATCCACAAATTGCATGACCTCAAGTTTCAACTTCACTTTTCAGGTTGACGATAATGATCTATCATTTTTTTCACGTAACTTATGATACTGAACATAAGCAGGCCTTTGTTAGACTTACTTATTAATAACATTTAAGATCATCGACTAAAACCCCACTGGTGGGATCCACTGGGTATGTTGTTGTTATTATCCACTAAAGGGCCATCTCAATCTCCAATTAGGTATTAAACATCTCCCTCCAGTTCTAGAACTCTACACTAAGAATAAGAGAGTTCATCAATAACCCAGAAATGAGGTATTTAAAACTGACTGATCAAAAAACTCAGGCATTTGCTTGTTCTCTTTTTTGCAAGGAGTGACGACTTTAAATTTTGTTCACATAGTTTCTATTAGTCAGATAGTGTAGTTTCTACTTGTCTCAAAACCATCTATGTGAACTAGACGATTCTAGCTGGGTCCAAGAAATTGAATGGTGAAAGCATAGGACAAAAGCCTATCACATCGGCCATGTTTAAGCACAAGTCCAAATTCAAGTAAAACATCAGCACTTGAAAGAAAGGGTTGACATAAAAAACACACTAGGTAGCGTCGGAATTTAAGTGGAGAAGGGTAAAGGGATGGGCCCATCATCCATCGAGTTTCAAACAGTGCGCTATTGACTCTCAGGGATCCAGGTTACAAAAAAACATTGGTTAGGGTCTGGAGCATTAAGGGAAGAAGTGTGACCAGGCCGCCACAGGCAAGACCAAGTAGCCATCCATTGGTGTTGTTTCCACAGTTCTTGCTGGTCAAACTATTTTGTGTTTCTGGAATATTGATTGTTCCTGAATCCTCAAGAAACATTAAGCATGCAGATCAGATACAGCTAGAAAATTGATAACATGGAATGTGAACTTGGTCCACCTAAAAGTGTTAAACATTCTTAATTCATTCAATGCAAGTTTTGGAGCTCCCACGACAGATGAAGGCAATTATGAAAAAAAATGATGAAACACTTCAAGTTATGTTACTTTTACAAGTGAGAAAACACTTGCTTCAAGCAAACTCATCATGGAGTTAATCTTAGGTAGGGAATCTTAAAATAAGAAAGTCAAGAACAGTAAAATAGGAAATCTTAAATTTTACTGTGTGAGTACATGTGTGAGTACAGTAAAATTTTCAGTATTAATTAATGGTACCCCTTCTGGTTTCTTCCACTCTGAAAGATGATTAAGGCAGGGAGAATCCTCTTTCCCCTTTCCTTTTTATACTTACTATGGGAGGATTGAGTGATATGTTGAAAAGAACACAGTTAAACAATATGATCAAGGGTTTCTGGACGAATGATAGTGATATTTTGGGCTTAAATATCTCCCACTTACAGTATGCAGATGACACTTTAGTGTTCTGTGGTGCAGAGAAAGAGCAACTAAAGCATCTAAGGGTTTTATTCTGTTCGAAGCTATTTCTGGATTACACATAAACTGGGGCAAAAGTTTTGTCTACCCAGTGAATAAAGTTCCAGCTATCAATAGTTTGGCTGGTATCCTAGGAGGCAAAGTGGGACTGTGGGAGAACTACCCACTACCTATCTAGGGATGCCTCTGGGAGCAAAAAGTAAATCCAAGAATATTTGGAATGCAGTGGTGGAAAAATGTGAAAGAAGTAAATTGGAGAAGCCAATACCAATCTTTGGGTGGAAGATTGACTTTAATCAATAGTGTGCTTGATGCTATGTCAGCTTACACGATGTCATTATTTCCTTTGCCAGGGTGTGTCTTAAGAAAGCTAAACTCCATCGGGAGGAACTTTTTATGGCAAGGAAATGGAGAGGGGGAAAAGAAGCATCACCTGGTGAAATGGGATGCAGTCATCAACAACAAAAAAGGAGGAGGAATGGGCATAAAGCACCTCAAAGTAAAGAATCAGAGTATTCTCTTGAAGTGGCTATGGAGGTTTGTCTCTGGAGAACAGAGTTTGTGGAAAGAAGTTATAGCTTCCAGATATACAATGGAAGACCTATGGATCACTAAGAAGCTACAAGCCCTTATGGGATAGGTTTATGGAAAACAATCAGGATCCAGTGGCCTAAAATATGGAGAAATTCAAGGATTGAAATAGGAAACGGAAGGAGGACATCATTCTGGAATGATGTGTGGCTTGGTCAATACCCCTTGAAACAGTTGTACACTGTGATCTACAATATGAACCAACAGAAGGAGGCAGCAGTAGCAGATGTCAGGGACAACCAAGGATGGAACCTCTCTTTCAAGAGAAGGTTGAATAACTGGGAAATAGACAACTTCACAGAGTTCTTCAATTCTTTGGAGTAGACCAATAACCTTAACACAAATGAAGACAGTCTAAAATGGTTGAGATCCAAAAATGGGAAATTCACAGTAAAATCAGCTTACATCAGCTTACAGACACCTTGATAGGTCAGCTGCAATGCTCTTATCATGGCCTTGGAAGATGATATGGAAGGTAAAGATACCACACAAGGTGGCTTGTTTCACCTGGTTGGTAGCCAGGCAAGCAGTATTAACTCAGGACAATCTAATGAAAAAGGGAAGGGAATTATGCTCCAGGTGCTTTTTTTTGTGAAAGAGAAACAGAGACAACAAACCATACAAACCATTTCTTCATTCACTGTAGAGTGACACTGAAACTGTGGCATGTGTTTTTTAACTTAAGGGGTATCAGTTGGTCCATGTCAAGGCATACATCAAAAGCCCTAACAGCATGGAATAGAGAAGGAAACATGTCAACCCATAAGGAGAGATGGAAGATTGTCCCTGCTTGCATCTGGTGGACAATATGGAAGGAAAGGAACCAGAGATGTTTTGAAAACAAGAGCATCCCTTTCCAGAGCTTGAAACTGAATTGCCTTATAACCTTTTATTTTTGGTGCAACTTTGTACTCCCCAGTAAGGTGGAGGATATTACTCACTTTTTAGATAGTTTCGGAGGAGTATAGGTGATAGATTATTTGGTTTTGCTAACTTTAAACTCCAGATGTATTTTGTCTATAAAATGTTAACTTTCTCAAACAAAAAAAAAGAGTCAAGTAATCAGAACAAGCTTTCTGGAAAAATGGTACTGGAAAGCCTCTAATAGTCATAACTCATAACTTCCCAGTTACAACTTGACAGCATATGCTAAGTCATTCTTTAAAAATTACACTGAAATGTTCTCCCTCCCTCCTCTCCACCCCACAAAGAGGTCTGCATACATCTTACCTTCCCCAAACCCCACTTGTGGGATTACACACAGAAAATGTATACCTACCAGTATTATGATAGAAGCATTATTCTTTCACTGAGAAGTGTCATAATCTTTGTCTCCTGTATGTTCAGTTGTCTTCCATAACTTAATCATCTCCAACTAATCATCCAAAATCTTGCTTAAGAATCTAAGACAATGCAAATTGTTTTATCATTTAACCTCAATTACAGATCACTTGAGGTATATCCAACAAAAGATGATTACCTGGTTCAATTAATCCCTCTATGGCAAAGTTTACAAAGAACTTGCACATCAAAAAAAAAAACTTTTACAAAATTCTACCTCTGATATAGCAAGCAGCAGATACCAAACCCAGCATGAACCCGCTACAAGCAGCTGTAATGTCGAAAGACAATGGATTGCTTTTGCAACCAAGTGCTCTTTGGATCTGAGGAAAGAAGTAGCAAAAAAGAATGGATAGAGTACCCAAGAAAATTCTGAAGAGAACATGATTAAATCTATAATTTGACGGTGCAGCAACTTAGTTAATTTGGGTCGGCAGTATAAATCAGAATTAAAAAGTCAGTCAGTTGGAAATGCATGATATAATTAAAGCATTGGAAAAGATAAGAACCAAAACAATTTGAATAATCAAACACGTTCTTTGCAGGGCACAGAAATCTATTGCGGGTATTTAGAAAGACAGATTAGTAGTAACAACACCATTGCTGGCCAGTCACTTGTGACCAGCAAAACCAAACATTTAGCTCAAAGTTGAACTTCTATATGGACTATCTGTCTGATGTAGGATCACAATGGCGGGAGAAGGGTCAAATTAATTTTCCTGAGAGCAACCCTTTACCAAACTAATTATCTTACCTTGTCAGAAAAAAACATGCAAAGATGATGGATCATCTATCAAATGCCCTTTCAATTTTGGGACACTTCAAACCTTTTACCACGCTAACAGTACAGCTCTCATTACATCATAAATGTACTTTCTTTGTTTTACATAATTTCAAGGGAAATGCATGGGGACACTCAATTATAACAAGGCCAAAATAAATAAAGAGTTGCCCTTGGCCTCTGATGAAACACAATTAATTTCAGAAGTTGTCAATCATTCTTCACTATATTGTAACATCATATGCATATGAATGAGTAAATGCATAATTAACAATAGTATCATGCACACAGAACTAAAGGTGATTAGCTTCATTTAATTGTCTTAAATGGTGATATCTTTATCAGTTATAATCCTAGTAAATGCAGGAGACAAGTTCATCAACAATATGTTGTGAATGGAAAAAAAGAAAAACTATACATACTGTGAATCAATTCCTACGCATAAACTATGTTCTATGAAGTAGATATAGCAGAAGGCAAAGAGAATAAACGTCTAAACTCAAAAGCTCCATGGCAATGCATTCCATATTATCACTCTGGCTAACTCATGTTATGGGTGTGGAATAAAGAAAGCACTATTGCAGGTTCTTTCTGAACGATCTGCTGAAGATGGGCTATACCGCTAGAAAGGTAATTTTTCTTGAAATATTGGTTGTATGGAAATATAATGACACTATTCTTCTAGCAAGTTATACCTGTGGAGCACTACCAAAAAGATCCTCGGGAGTTGAACTGCATAGCAAAATTAGGTCAACATCATTAGGATCAACCTCTGCCATCTCAAGAGCTTTCCTTGCAGCCTCTGCAGCCAGATCCGTTAAACTGTCTTTGCCTGTAAAAGCCACATATCAGATTAAGGCTGGTTTACATAAAATACAAAAAAGTTGATACATTTTTTCCATCTAAACAAGAATATAAGTATTTTACCCCCATTTCACAAAAGGCATTTCTGATTTTAAATCATTTATACTACAACCTATTAATGCATGGCTGATCTTTGCCAAGTCATTCGTGTGTATCCACAAAAATTTAAATGTTGACTCTTTTATTTTTGGAATAAATAAACAATTAGGCTATGTTCTACAAACATTCAAAAGGAAATAACAGAGAACACAGATACGTATTCTGATTCCTAAAAAAATTGATTCTATAGAAACATGTCTATCTAATCATAAGAGAACAAAAATGTGTAGTGTGTATAGTAAAGTATCAAAAGCTCTTTGAAATTCTGAGAAAAGGACAGAAAGGAAGTATTACAAAGAAATAGGATATCCAATCCACACATCACACTATGGCCCTTTGGGAGTCTTTGGATAGGTACCTTTTCATAATGTGCTTGTACGGTTGTACCAACAGTCCTATAAATTTTATATTAGCAATACACTTGATGCTTGGTACAATCATTTTACAAAGCCAATTTTTTTTGGCATTCACAATTTAATCTCAACTAGAATTACTTTTGATTTGACAATGGGCAGATTATCTTTTCTATGATACAAAATTTTGGCCAATAGGAGTTTCAAAAGCTCTAAATTTGAGCTTCTACCGAAGTGCTTCTTGATAAACTCTAGGATCTAAATGTACTTTTAATTATTCACCGAACGTTAGAAGAATTTTCGAATGCTACTTGTTTTCTGGATGCACTCTACTCCTAAATGGAGCTAAAGTTTTCTTCTTCTTTTTTTTAACTGAAAAATTCCCCAAGGCCAACTGATGCACAGTTCGAAACTTGGTGGATAATGGGCCCGCCCCTTACCCTTTTCCACTTAAATACCAGGCTTATATGTGTGAGGGTTCAAACTCATGATGTGTACCTAATCCACACATCTGTGTCACTTACAACTAAACCAAAGCCTAAGGTGCTTAAGTATTACTATATTTTTTCCCCTAAAACATAAGATAACAGAATCCATCCAGTTAAAAAGCATCAAATCCAAAGAAAGACTTGCCTGAAAGAACTCTACGGTTACGAATTCCTGTCCGAACAGATATCCACTGATCATTAGTATCAACAATTTTTGCAAGATCATCATTGGATACATTTAGAGATGGTACTGCAGAGCCACATCCTATTAGTTTGCAGCCCCTGCTACCTAGCCTGCACAAGCAAATGAAATATTGAGGTTAAAATGAAGAAACACAGATTCAGCTGAATTCTCTGACACATACTTGAGCCTGCTTGTTAAAATCAGAGTTCTTGTCAATATGTTAATGAAATGCACCACGACGGCATTCAAATACAACAAAAGTGGAAAGAAGTGAACCTAGTTGGAGCCCTTTTACTCCCTTTCTTTAGGTGAGTTTTTCTTTTTCATTTTCTCCAGTTGGAGCCGATGAGGGAGCTAGAAATTGGCATAACTTGATAACTTCCTCTACAGGCTCCTTTTGGTAAATAAGAAGATAAATCCCGAAGAAGAAATAAAAGGCCAAATTCTACAACCAGGCATAACTATCCACCAAAAAATATCGGCAGTAGCACAGAAACAGAGGGGAATGAGCTAGTGATACAAAATTCAAACACAGAAATTGTTGATTGGGAAGTGGAGGAAGCCGAGCCAATTCTGCAGCAACAACAAAATTCCTCTTGGGTGCAACAGAATCTGATCAAACTGGGGAAGATCTTTGGAATTGATTTCCATGGACATGAAGAGGAGGCCATAGAATTACTTCTCCAGATAGATAGTTGCAGACAAGCGAGAAGAATGGAACAAGGCACTGAAGTTAAAAAGAACAAAATCAAAGGTGCACAAGAGCTTAAAAGTCTTGTCTCATTTGATGTAAAATTCAAAAGCTCAGGGAATAGGAACAAGGGGAGGAACACCACTCTAGTTACAAGATGAAGTTTAAACTAGTATCGTGGAATGTCCGGGGATTGAACAATAAGGAGAAGAGGGAGACTGTCAAAAGCTTAATTTCCGAATGGAGGGCAGACATCATCTGCCTCCAAGAAACTAAGCTTGCGGGGAATATTACAGAAGTAGCGAATCAGATTTGGGGAGGTAGATGGATCAGACACGCTTGTCTGGAAGCTAGTGGAACAAGAGGCGGAATCATTTTGATGTGGGATGAGAGGGCATGGAAGGGGGAGGTCTTAGAAATAGGAACCTACTCCATTACTTGTAGTTTTGAATCCCAAACACAGAATTACAATTGTCACATAACTGGAGTGTATGCTCCAAATGACTACATGGAGAGGAGACTAGTGTGGGAAGAATTGGGTTCAGTAAGGGGATTATTTGAAGGGC
>NW_006239018.1:1610498-1614479 GCF_000226075.1 Solanum tuberosum
GAAGAAGAGAAAATGGCCCTTCAAGGCAGATTCGAGGAAAATGAAGTGCTAACATGCCTAAAGTTATGTGCAGCTGACAAGGCCCCTGGACCAGATGGTTTCACAATGGGTTTTTTCATCAAGTGTTGGGAGATAGTAAAGCAGGATATAATGGATACTTTTCAGAAATTCTACGATCAAGAAGTTTTTGAGAAGAGTTTTAATGCTACATTCATTGCACTTGTACCCAAAAAGAAAGGAGCCAAGGAGCTAAGGGACTATAGACCAATCAGTCTTATAGGTAGTATTTATAAAATACTATCTAAAGTACTCACAGAGAGACTGAAGGGCGTGATAGACAAACTGATGGATTCACAACAAATGGCATTCATAAAAGGGAGACAAATCATGGACACAGTTTTGATTGCTAACGAAGCAGTAGACTCCAGGACTAAGCAGAAAAAGCCTGGCATTCTTTGCAAGTTAGACATAGAAAAAGCGTACGATCATGTTAACTGGAAGTACCTGATGAAGATCTTAGAAAGGATGGGATTTGGACAAAAGTGGATGAACTGGATTATGTTCTGTATCTCAACAATAAACTTTTCTGTTCTAATCAATGGGCTTCCTGCAGGTTTTTTCAGCTCACAAAGAGGGCTCAGGCAAGGTGACCCACTATCACCTTTCCTGTTCTTAATCACTATGGAGGGTCTGAACAGTATGATTAAGACAGCTAACACAAGAGGATGGTTGAAAGGTTTTGATGTGTCGAGAGATGGTGCTGAAAGTTTGGATGTGACACACCTTCAATATGCCGATGATACACTCATCTTCTGTGCAGCAGAGGAAGAACAACTGAAATATTTAAGGGTGATACTGGTCCTATTTGAAGGGGTATCTGGCCTGCACATTAATTGGCGGAAAAGCTTTATGTATCCCATTAATGAGGTCAATAATATGAATTATATAGCCTCAATTCTTGGGGGTGCAGTTGGCACTTTGCCAACAACCTACTTGGGCATGCCTTTGGGAGCAAAATCCAAGTCTTTTGAAATCTGGAATGGCGTGATAGAGAAGTGCGAGAAAAAATTGGCTAGATGGAAAACTCAATACTTATCAATGGGAGGGAGGTTGACCCTCATCAACTCGGTACTTAATGCTCTACCAACATACATGATGTCATTATTTCCTATTCCAGCAGGGGTCATCAAAAAATTGGATAGGATAAGAAGGAATTTTTTGTGGCAAGGTAACAGCGAGAAGAAGAGATTTCACCTGGTGAAATGGGAATCTGTGGTAACTGGGAAAAAGAATGGCGGATTGGGAATAAAAAATCTGATATTCCAAAGTGAAGCACTCAGAATGAAATGGTTGTGGAGGTACTCGTTTGAAGATCAGTTAATGTGGAAAAGAGTGGTAGGTGCCAAATATGAGGCGGAAGATAGTTGGATGACCAAGGATGTGACTTCACCTTATGGGGTCAGTTTATGGAGATCCATAAGAGAATTATGGGAGGAAGTCAAACTCAACTCCAAGGTGAAAGTGGGGAATGGGAACAAGACCAAATTCTGGAAAGATGAATGGCATGAGTTAGGTAATCTGGAACTCCTCTTTCCAGACATATATAACCTAGTTCTCTCACAACAAAGGACCATTGCAGAGATTTGGACAACACAGGGCTGGAATTTCCAGTTCAGAAGACATCTCAATGACTGGGAAGTGATGAGAGTGGCAGAATTTCTCAACATTGTTGGAAACTTCAATGGACTCCAGGCTGAAGAGGATGCATTATGGTGGAAAGGAAGCAGCAAAGGTATATTTAAAGTAGGTGCAGCTTACAGGTTGATGGAGCAACCAAGTCAACAGATTCCTATCTGGCCATGGAGACAAATTTGGAAAGGCAGAATTCCTTATAAAGTCTCATGTTTTATATGGCTGCTAGCTAAGGAAGCAGCTTTGACACAGGATAATGTTATGAAAAGGGGGATAACCTTATGTTCTAGGTGTTTTCTTTGTGGAGAAACATCAGAAACTGTTAACCATCTTTTTCTACACTGCAAATTTACTCAACAATTATGGAGGGTATTCTTGAGTCTCAAAGGCATATCCTGGGCTATGCCTAGAAGAATTACTGAAGCCCTAAAAAGTTGGGAGGAGGCAGGAGTGCTAGCTAAAGACAGAACGAGATGGAGAATTATCCCTGCTTCAATCTGGTGGGCAACCTGGAAAGAGAGAAATTCTAGGTGTTTTGAGAGCGTAGAGAATAGTATGCAGAAAGTTAAACTCAACTGCATTTTGTTGTTATGTTTTTGGTGCAATCAATTATACTCAAATGAAACTGTCTCTATAATTGATGTTCTAGATTCAATTTAGATTTAGAATAGTGGAGTTTTTGGAGTTCATCTGTATATAAGGTTTAGTACTGCCCATGTACTATTGTGTTATAATACAAAGTTACCAAGTTTCAAAAAAAAAATGTGCTTTATCAAAATTAATATATCAAAGTTTTTGGAACTGCCACCATTGTTCTGCCTTCTCACTAGCTCAATTTGCAGGTGTCCAACCATACTAAAAAGGCCATGTGATAATTACCAAGAATTACACGTGAGCAAATCTTTTTATTAAAATGTTTTGAAAGGAAATTCAGAAGGAGGTTCTTTACATTACCTCGATACTCGAGATTGATCCGTTGAAACCTTATCTGCACCTTCAACACTGCTGGAACACATAACGCTATTGAAGGTTCCATCAGAGAACGATTGCCTATCCTGATATATGCCTATAGATGGACAAAATCTCCTCCTTATAGCAGGCACTGCTGGTGTGAAGAACCTATATCATTGGTCATTTGCATGTGTCGATAACTCAATAACCCTCGAACAATTAAGGCCAAACAACATAACAAAACAATAGCAGCAAATATGCTCAACATTTTGACTTGATGATGTAAAAATAGGGAGAACAGAATATGAGAAGATAAGATTGTTGTAGACTATATAACCAGGAGGGGAAGGAAAGAACTTACTTTTTTTTTATAATAATAAAAAAAAATTAAATCTTTATCAGTTATTGGTATGGCAGTGACAGAACAGATATAAATGATTCACACACTTCAACCAAACTAGTTCTGGATTGAAGCTTAGTTGTTGTGGTAACTACTAAATGCAATTATTTCACTTTGTCAGAACAATCACAATCACAATCACATATATGCACAGCAGCAAATCTTCCCTGTTTAGGGCTAATTCCAAATCTTTAGACAAATAAATCCTGTTCAGATCTTAGATCAGAGATAAGAGTACTTACAGAGTATGTCCTTGCTGCTGCCGTAAAGTACTAATTCCAACCCTCCCAAGTACTTGATAGCGGTGTTGCAATGAAAATGTAGGACCAGCGGCAATGGTGGTATTCGCCATTTGCTAATTCCTCAAACAAACAAACAAAAATTGGTTGTACCGATTGCTCTGCTTCACATGAAAATTCAAGAAAATGGAAACCCAGATAGGAAAAAAGGAAATTTAAGAGAGATAAAGATGGCGATGAGAAAAATGATGAGGAATAACAATGTGGGTGTCTAAGTATTTCCGTCCATCTGTAGAATCGAAAGATTTGGATTCCAGTTCATAGATATCTCCGTCCTCAGCTCAAACGTGGGTTCATGTCTTTGATAGGTTAGCGTATCTGTATTTCACTGCTTTTTCTTTTGAACTAACGATATTAATTAGGCAGAGCTTTTATGAACCTGTGGTTTGGGGACAACTGACTCACTAACTCTATTTGGTTTTGGTTCAATTTCGTTGGGGGCCGTCTCTAGACTTTTCCCGACTTTCCCTTTTTATGGAGCGTCTCGACTGATTTCACGAGATATTATTTATTTATCAGTTTTCATTCATAACTATAAGGGATAAGGGTCTGAAAAATACCTCAACTTTGGTCGGATTTGTTGTTGCGATACTAAACTTTCATGAGGACCTATTACCTCCCTAGACTAATTAATACCGC
>NW_006239018.1:1614850-1621606 GCF_000226075.1 Solanum tuberosum
TTATGTCCACGTGGGCAAATATATATGTTTAAAATACGGTATTAAATAGTCTAGGGAGGTAATAGGTCCTCATGAAAGTTTAGTATCGCAACAACAAATTCGATCAAAGTTGGGGTATTTTTCAGACTCTTATCCCTAACTATAATAGATGGGGGAAAAATTACTTACAATACATTTAAACATTGTTTGGATGGTTGTTACTATTATATTGTATCGATAGATTAAATACAATATTTGTTTTGATTGTTATTTGTTTGGATTGTCGTTATATATCGTTCCATAATGTGTTTATTTATTGTGTTGTGTTGTGTTGTGTTGTATTGTATCGTACCGTACCGTATTGTTTTAATGAATTTGGATAGACTATATCGTTCTTTCTCATTACATATTGTCGCACGTCGATAATTTGAATGATAAACTTACCAGAAAAGTAGGGTATAGGGGTAGAATTACTATGAAAATGTAATGTAAGAGATAAAATAGAATTATTAAATAATAAGTAAAGATTAAATGAGAAGAAAATATTAAGGTAACGACGCAATCACACCAAATCGATCGTTACATAAAATGAGTTTCTTCGTCATTATAGATTTATTGATACGATAAATAAAATTTGGATAGACTGTATCGTTCTTTGTCATTACATAATGTCCCAGAAAAATAGGACGTGGGGTAGAATTACTATGAAAATGCAACGTAAATGATATATTAGTATTATTAAATACTAAGTAAAGATAAAATGAAAAGAAAATATTAAGGTAACGACGCGATCACACCAAATCGACCGTTTTACAAAATGTTTCTTTTTCGTCGTTACCTAACAATAGATTTAAACGATATGATACAAAAAAAAAATTAAGTAACAGTCAAAACGAACATT
Organism: Solanum tuberosum; assembly: GCF_000226075.1. NCBI lineage: Eukaryota > Viridiplantae > Streptophyta > Magnoliopsida > Solanales > Solanaceae > Solanum > Solanum tuberosum. The sequence continues at coordinate 1,615,731 of NW_006239018.1, forward strand.
GTATTTAAACTAACAATACAACGGGTAACAAGCATTCAAACAAGGTGTTAAATTTTATTGTATCATATCTTTAAATTCATCGTTAATGACGAAAAGTGGAGTAACATTTTGTGTGATGACTAATTTTGTGTGATTGCGTATTTACCTATTTTTCTTCTTCTTGTTTTGTCTTTACTTATGATTTAATAATCATATTTAGTACTCTATTTATGTGTATCCTACTTTTTTAAATATATATTAGCTTTATCTCATTTTTTATTTTTATTTTATTCTTCAAATTATTGATATGTTATATAACGATAGAGAACGACACAATCTATCAAAACGTTATATACAATATAATACTATACACTATGATACAAAATATAATAAACATCCAAACAATGCTTTAAATTTGAACATGAATGATGAGTATCACTTTTCTTTTTAACCGATAAATTACACTCTTGAATGCTTATTATAATTATTATAGGTACATAAATTATCTCCATATATCCCTCCATAAATGAGTTTTCTTCAATGTGTGCCTAACAATCTTACATTGTTAACCAATTATTTGAATAATTTTTTTTGAATAAAAGTAAACACATAATTTCCTAGCTAAGTTTAGGTCTTTATCATTATTTATTAGATGCTCTTCAATATGACATATCAGACATTATTGGGGTAAGATCAAGTTGATTTCATTAAATCTCCTTTATTTATATTGACGGTCATACACATATTGAGTTCAAGTGAATTACTTAGTTTCAATTGAATCATGAAATTATTAAAAAAACTCAAAAAAATGTATTTTTTATGAAATCATGGTTAATTTTTGTCTTTATTTTTAAAAAGGCTCTACAAATACATTTCAAGCAACATAATTGTTGTCCTTCTTTCTTTACTCTATATTTTTACTTGAATCATAAAAAGCATAATAAAGAGTATCGAATTGTTGTTTTAGTTTTTGTGTTCGAATAAAAGAGCAAGAAATATTTATTTTTGATCATGCAAAATTGAATTCACCTTTGCTCATGTCACAAAGCTTTGCAATTGATCCTCATCAATTTGTTTCTTTACTCTTCCTATTTTTTCAAGGTCATTCTTAATAAAACAAAAATTGATTTCCCATTCGGTATTCGAAGTCCTCATTGGAGCCCCGACTAAATCCAACTCGCGCACTGTAGGGCCCATTCGGGGGTGACGCTCCCAACAAGATTTTCTCCATACCCAGGGCTTGAACCCGAGACCTTTGGTTAAGGGTGAATCACTCCCACCAGTGACTTTTTATTTGTAGTTAAGAGAATGACTATATATATATATATAATTATTATTTTTTTAATAATAGTTCGGTTCTTCGGTGCACCGAAGTTCTGCCTTACACCTAACCGAAGAATCAAACTTTTGAAAAAATAACACCGACACCGAATCGAAAAACCGAAGAACGGAAACTGAAGAACCGAATTAGTTCGATTCAGTTCGATTTTTCGGTATTTATGCCCAACCCTAATCTTATGCATAACATGTTGTGTGCTCTATAAAGGTAACATATATACTAACAAATGAAGGATTAACTCATCCGTAGCCACTGAAAGTTGTCCGCATATTTCACTTGAACACTTTATCTTAGACTTGTTTCAATTGAACACCTTTATCAATAAAAATAATAATACCTATTGAACATTTTTTTGACAATCAACTAAAAAAAAATTGTGTGTCATACATTCGCGATGACGTGACATAATAATTAATCAGAAAAAGACATGTGGCCTTAGGCCCATAATAACAATTAAAAATTATATTAAAAAATAAAGAGAAAATGGCCAAATTCCCCCCTAACCTATATTCGAATTTTCAACTACACACTTCAACTTCACGGGGGTCCTATCATCCCCTTGAACTTTTTAAAATTGAAATTTCTATCTCCCTAAACGCTTATTTGGCATAGTGAATGTATTTCACTCTCTTTGAGAGAGTGAAGACCAAAAACAAATATTAAATTATTATTTCTAATATATTTTTCATAAATATATATATTTTTATTTATTATTCCTTTTTTCCTAATAGTTTTTATCTCTTTAAATTTGTTTTCTTCTTCATAGCAACTTGATACAATATATATGGCAAGCATTAAATTTCATCACCATTTTGAAATCACCGCCAACACTACGTCAATTATACACCACAAATCGTATTAGCAATTTCACCCACCAATTTCCACAATCAAGAATTATGTACTAAAAATATTTCAAATCAAAGCAAAATTAAGCTTGAATAAGGATACCCAATTGTTTTTCTTCGATAAACTTTGAATATTAAGAAACTTTTTCATCACATATTCAATACTCATCAGACCCATAGAAATTTTCCTCAACTGATTTTAATAACTGGTCATTTTTCTACAAATCTAAAAAAATGTAACACCTGTGCTTCATCTTCTTCGGCCCATTGTGTTGAAAATTTGATGTAAAATCGCCTAAATTCTTCTCAAAATCGTCCATAAATTATGAATATAAGCTTTTCTCGACATTTCGATTCCTTTGATATATTACCCACTCAGAATGGAGCTCGTTTGTGGCAAATCGAATTTCAAACTCAATCTTTTGAACTATCTTTAATGGAAGTTTCAAGTTGGTGCTTCACATTTTAAACTATGAGCTTCAAATTTCAGCCATACAAAACTCTTCCAACCATCAACGAAAGCAGCTCCCAAATCAAGAATATAAATCCAATAATTTCATATGGAAGCTCATTGATTTCCATGGAGTTTCGGCTATTCTTCAAATCTAAAATCTTAGCCATGAACTTAGTCAAACTCATCATGTTTAGCTTTAAATAATTACCAACCATCTATGTTATCAACAAGTTTCAAATTTGAAGATCCAAAATACATCCATAAATTTTGGCATTGTGACCTTTAACTAGACAATAAATCAGAAAGGAAAAGGAATAAAATAAAAGTTTTAAATAAAATTTCCACCTGTCAGCGCGTGGGTTTCACCGGCCAGCATAAATGTGGTTGTGACGTTTTAGGGGTGTAATAATATCAAACTTAAATAGTTCAAGGGGGTGATAGGATTTCCGTAAAGTTAAAGTGTGTAGTTGAAAATTCGATTATAGGTTAGGAGGGCATTTGATCATTTTCTCAAAAAATAAAATAAAAACACTATGTTTTCAGCAAAAAAAAAAGAAGGAAAAACCTTTATCCGCCTTTTCTTCTTTGCCAGAACATCACACACAATTATTCACCCCCGACGTCTATCCTTCCCCATTTTCTTCTTTGCCAGTACACACACAGCCGCCTCCGGCTGAAACCACACACACTCTAATACCCATTCTCACTCCGATAACCATGCACCTACCTCCTATCCTTTAACGATTGCAAAGAAAATAATTTCAGATTCGTATTAGTCTTGTCAGAAAAAAAATGAAGTTTCACCAGAATTGTTTTTGACTCAATTTGATTTTTATTTTGATGAAATTCTCTTTTACAACTCAAATGAAAATCTTTTTCACTAAATTCTTTTATTTTTTTATGTTTTGACTGATTATTTATTTAATTGATGCTTTTTCGATGAAGAAAACAACGACGATGATATTGATTATGTCGGGATGATGCTAGAAAGAACGAAAGAATGAAGGATTAGATGGGAAAGGAGTGTGTTGAGGGATGGTGGCGAAGGAATTTGCCTGATGAGAATATTGGATTGAGAAGTCCAGGGGAATATAAATTGGGGAAGATGACGCTAGAGATTTTTTTTTTTTTTTAATATCTTCAAATCATGATTTTTCTAATGTTGATATGCCCATTTTTTATTGGCCCACAAATAAAAATTATGGGTTCACATGCTTTCTTAGATGTTATCACACTCGTGATGCCATGTCACCAAAAAATATTTAATAGGTACATGTTTTCAACAGTAAAGGTGTTCAATAGTACAATCTTTAGTTGAGGTGTCTAAGTGAACTATGTGAACAACTTTAAGTGGCCGCAAATAACTTAAGCCACAAATAAAAATAGCAAAAAGGGAAAAAAATTAAGAGACATTTCTTTATCGATTAAATTGAAACGTTAAGAATGGATATTCAATTAATTGAAAATTATTAATAAATATTTTATTAATTTAACATATTCACAAATGAGAAAATTACAGTACGACAAACATTTGATATGTATTTACGATAAACCACTATAATTTAAAATATCACAATTTAAAGCTGTGTAAGGTGTCTTGGCAAAATTCTCTCCCTTGTCTCTCTCCTCCCATTGCCCCATCTCTCTCTTTCTCTATCTCTTTCGCGATTTCGCCCAATCTATCTTCCCAGCCCAAACAGTTGTAGGCCAAAAAAAATTTCCACATAAATATGATAATTGTATTTTGTATTATGTATTAAATGTGTTTGTATTTTATATTATGTATTAATTGTATATGAATTTTGTATCAACTGTATTATGACAATTTGTATTTTGTCAATTGTGTTCGTCGATGCAAATTACGTTCGTTAATACAATTATATTAAATATATGATACAAATCAACTGTATTATTTGTATTCAGACAATTATATTTGTATTTGTATCAACTGTATTAGTGATGCTACAAATACAACACATATTCATCTTCTCTCGATCTTGCTCACTTCTCTCCTCCTAAAATGTTGTATTCATTTACAACAAATATGTTAAACTATAAGCATGAGTAAAATCGCGATGGTTAAGAAATTACAACATTCCAAATAAAAACTGGTCAATCCATGGGTTTATCATGAAGTTGCAAAAGTTATAACTCCTACAACAAAATAGGCACAAGGAAAGAGCAATAAACCGGACTAGCCCCGCCCAAGAGAGAGATACAAGTCCTAGTAACCATGCCAAATAGTGATTCAACATTTCTTTATCTTGAAACCAAGCAATTTTAGCTCCGCTTTATGATACAATAAATATAACATATATTCAACCTCTCTCTTCCGGATATCACTTGCCTCTCTCCTAGTCTCGATCACCTCTTTCCTTCCCCAACACGTAGACATAATTCATAATTAAATAAATAGCAACTTTCACATATAGCAAACACAAAATTCATATTTGTATGCTATAGCAAAGTTTGCATAATTGCGTTCCATATCAAACATGCTATGACTAGGCTATTTCGCTATACATATATACAAAAGAAGCAATTGTATAATTCGCTGGCTCCTCTTCAGATTTGTATAATTTCGCTGGCAGGCCATTTGTATAAATTGCTGTCAGCCTCTTGTTTGTATAAATCGTTGAGAGTCTCTCAATTTAATTTTATGTGTTTGTATATCTGTATAAAATTTGAATTTGTATACAATTGATTCGAAATAAAATGTTTGTAAAATCAAATATCGTTCTCTCTCTCGCTTTATACAAACATAAATTATACATTGTATTTTGTATAATTTGTGTTTGTATAAAGCGAGAAAGAGAGAAAGGCAAAAGAGAACTGGACAGGGGAATATTTATATTGTATAATTATAAGTGTATAAGACGAAGATATATATATTTGCATGTGTATATACAATTTTCTCTCACTTTATATAAACAGAAACACAATTTATACATTTATGTTTGTATAAAGCGAGAGAGGCGAGCGACAGAGAGAGCGAGCGAGAGTGACAAGTGAGAGTTTGAGGGAGAGAGGCGACTGACAAACAGTTTGCTACAGGGCACAATTAAATCAAAGTGTGGTTATACCATTTAATTTAAATTAATAATTTCCCATTATGTACAATTTTCCCTTAAATAAACTATAACTATAGATCTCTAATTAAATCCTAATTATAATCATTTTTGAAAATTCTTTTACGAATCAATAACTCGATTAGCCCATAGGCCCAAAAAGCAAAAGGGGGTGGGGTGGGGGATGGGGT
>NW_006239018.1:1621713-1643586 GCF_000226075.1 Solanum tuberosum
TGGGGTAGGCGGGGGAATTGCGGTTTGATAACCGGGAATTCCCAATATTTAGAAAATTTGGAGCTTCCAAACTGTATTTTAGCTTCTCCAATTCCAAATGGCGCCCACCTTTCCCACCTTAATATTTCAATTCTAGATCTGTAACTTCAAAGTTCTTTATTTTCCCCCAAACCAAAATCCCCAGTTAGGGTTTTACTACTGTGGAGTAGTAGTATTCTTGTTCTTCTATGGCGTCCGAGAAAGAAACCCTAGATTACAAGAAACCAGAGGGGGTGATTGAGGAGCAACAAGCAAAGGCCAAGGAAAAGGAAAAGAAAGAGGAATCTTCCATACAAGGACAAGAAGTAGAGGAAGTAGACGAAATGCAAGTTGACAAAAAAGATGCAGAATCAGAGGAGGAGGAGGAAAAAGAAGAAGAAAAACCAGTCAAGAAGGGGAAAAGCAGAGGTGAGAGTACGGAAGAGCCTGTGACACCAATCACAAGACCAACTAGGGAAAGGAAAACTGTGGAGCGCTATTCTGAGTCTTCGGATGCTAGAGGTTCCACGCCTAAGCCATTGTCAATTAGGAAGGTATCATTCTCGACGCTTCAATTTTTCATTTTCCACTGACATCAGCGTCTTTTCAGTCACTTCTTAGCTTTTAGATTCAAACTGTAAACGCCTAATTTACATTTATAGTAATGATATGAATTTCCTCTTAAGAATTAGTGTGTTTAAATGCAGGGTAGTGGTACTCAGCTGAAGGATATACCAAATGGTATGATTTCACTAATGCTCAGTTACCTTGTTTTCCCTCTTCTGGGGCTAGGCTTTATTTACAGTTAAATGATAAGTTAAGTCAATGGATCTCTGTAAGGCAAGAGATTTGTTCTTCCTTTTTTGGTCATTACTTGGTGGATATAATTGAGGTTGTAATTTGGCTAATACACTGTTGTTTTAATTTGACATTTGTCATAGAGTTTAAGATTTTAATTTGACCTACATATTATGTTAGTAAAAGTAGGAGAAAATATGAAAATTGCATACATAGTAAATCACAGGAACCATGTTCAAGTAAAGCAGTGTTCACTTGCATAAATAAAAATGTAAATCTTATCAAAAGGTCGCTATCTGTTATAATTCTGATGCTAAGATTTAATTAGTAATAGTTGCATGATATTGAAGCTTGATACAAACTATTGAAATTTTCAGTGGCTTATAAACTATCCAAGAGAAAACCCGATGACAACCTTCAAATACTTCACAACATCCTTTTTGGCAAGAAATCAAAGGTGATCATTATCTTCTTACTTACAAACTCTCGAACTTTAAAACTTGAGATGCTTTCTTTTGGTTTTGTAGCATGAACTGTGCATCTGTTTCTTTTGAATGAGGTTGAGGGTGATGTGTATACGACTTGGTGTCACTTATAATGTTGTAGGGCTTGGATGAGATCTTTGATGTTTTGCCCTTTTAGGTACATAGTTTGAAGAAAAACATAGGACAATTTTCAGGATTTGTTTGGGTTGAAAATGAGGTATCTTGCTTCTATCTCCTTTGTATTGTGTTCTAATTGTCCTTGCACTTCTTTTACTTATTTACACGTGGAAATGATTGTTATCAAGTTCCTGAATAAGCCTTTAAGTGAATGTGTAATCAGATTATCTTTTGCCTACTTCATTTGTCAAGCAGGAAAAAGAAAGGCGAAAAACCAAAGAGAAGTTGGACAAGTGTGTTAAGGAAAAGCTGCTGGATTTTTGTGATGTCCTCAATATTCCAGTGAGCAGAACTTCTGCAAAGAAGGTACGTTCTGCAAATGGGTGCTTTTGTTGGCTGTGCAATCCACTGCTGCTAAGATGTCTTAACTATGTTTTTCTGATCAGTCATGCTACTTGCATCAATTTTCAGGATGAGCTCTCAGTGAAATTATTAGAATTCCTGGAATCTCCTCATTCTACAACAGATTCCTTGCTTGCTGAGAAGGAACAGGTATGTAGTTGAATTTATTAAGCCCTCTTCCTGTATTTGACAGCTTGAGTTTTGAGGAGTTGCCTTTTGTCTTTAACTTTTTTTGCCTATAAAGTAAATTATGAACTTGTAATTTTTGTTTTTTTTTATGTTAGAAGGGTAAGAAGCAAAAGAGAAAGAGCTCAGCTAGCAAAAGCGCAGGTTCCTTGGATAAGTCAGTTAAGGTTAACTCTCAATCTCGTCCTTCTCTACTTAAATCAATCAACCAATGACAATGTTTGAGTAGCTAGAACTCGTGTTACTGATACTTGGTTCAGCATTTAATTTCTCTGAGCTTCAAACCGGTAGCAATTTAAATGAATCTAGATGTTTTTTGATAAAGAATGGAAATGAAGCAAGATTTTAATTAAGGATCATGCTTACTAGTGCCACCAAGGAGTTAATTAAGAAACATTTTATCATGTAGTTTGTATTGAGGATTTTAATACATATCAGAATTGACAAGTACTAGCCATAGGTGAGTCTTTGATAACATTAGCATGTGCGTCCTCTCTTTCCTTTTTCCTTTTGGTTTGTCTTGTCTTGTGTTTCCCATTTAAAAAGCTTCATTACGAGAGAAATGATTGAACTTATCAAGCAAGATTTGGTGTGACAAGAATCACATTATGGACCCAAGAACTCAAATAAATAAATAATCAGGGAGCTTAAAGAAATACGTGGTAGCTATAAACAATCAGGAACCTTAAAGAAATATGCGGAAGCTATAAATAATCAGGAACCTTAAAGAAATACGCGGAAGCTATAAATAATAATTCTAGACACGATGAAGAATTGAAAATAAAGATATGATGAATTCAAGAATGAGTTTCTCACTTTCTTGTAGTCAAGAACATATCAAGTAATTCAAGAATTAATCAAAGAACTTCAAGATAAGTCTAATTTTTGCTTGCCCTAACACCATGGTCATAAAAAAGGTCTAAATTTTAAAAATAAACTCCTAACAAGAACAAATAGCCTAAACTAAAATATCTTTGGTAGAGAATAAAGCCAAGTGATAGATTATGGATCTCGACCCGCCTAAGATACAAAACACATTAAGCCAAGAGTTGTCGCCTTTTTGGAATACCTAAAAGTAATACGATTTGATGGATTACCACATTAAGTTGATTCTTGAAGGTTGAAGAATAAGTTCAAGAGTAGCCGGCCACCCCCAAAAGTGCAAGAAAAGAACATCTTAATTATATAAACAATAGCTTGAATGTAATAACAAAAGAAGACACCCCTATTTATAGCCTAAGGGTAGCCAAGACAATGTAAAGAAACAAGGAAATAAATCTAAACAATGAAAAACAAGTCCAGCATTCTTAGAAAAAAAGAAAAGGAAATAAATACCAACTACCCAGGAAAACATTAAAGATGTTCCTAATAAATTAGGGAACATTTCCAGAACAAACTAGGGAAGTTCGACTTTGGAATCCTAACTCCACCAGGCATTTAAAATTAAGGAAGGCACCTTGATTTTGTGCTGATTTAGACACATATTTAAGGCATCTGTTGGCTGGTGTTTGGCCCCCATTCCACCCCCTCTTTGACTTCAATTTGAACCATAATATAGTTGTGACATTTGGTTAGCCAATTCATCTATCTTAGTCTTGAGCTTTTCATCCACAATTAACTTATTTATTTCCCATTGAAGTCCAACAACCTTAAATTGCAACTCCTTCACTTGAGATATTGTTAACGACCTTCATAGAGCTTCCAAAGCTTCATTATTTTGTCCTTGATGCTATCATGGTGTCAAATCTTTTTTTGTTGCCTTTCCTCTTTTGTAATATGGGTAGTTAAGCTAGGTTAAGCAGGCCCCAACAGTTCTTTATCTTCTATCACTATTTTTCTGGCACTTATCTGCAAATGCCTGTCATAATCCTGATGCTGAAGGTGTCTGAATTCTTTGTCATGTTCAAAACAGAAGCATCAGAAATCTGAAGTTGGGGTAAAACGCAAGCGGTCAGCAAAAACTGAGGAAGAAGAAGCTGATGATGAACAACCATCAGATAGTGGTGATGACTCTGAGAATGATGATGAAGCTCCTAAAGAAGGAAGTGATCAGGAAGAGAGTGGTTCTGAGAAAGGTGAGAAACAAGAGGAAGAGGAAGTGGAAGAGGAGGTGGAAGAGAAACCAAAGAAAAACAAGTCTAATGAGAAAATTAATTCGAAGAAGAATGTGAAGAAGGATTCGGGGAGTAAAGCAGCAGAGAAGACTAAGGCCACAGAAAAGGGCAGCTCTGCTAAGTCCTTGAAAAGTTCATCAAAGTCTACCCCTTCAAGTTCAGTTTCCAAGAAAGGTGCTTCTGCTGCTGATTCAACATCTAAAGCCAAGAAAGAAAAGGCTGAAAAGAAAAGTAAAAAAGAAGAAACTGAATCTGTGAAGGAAAATTCTTCAAGCAAGAAACAATCAAGCAAGTCTACTTCAAAGGTTTCTGAAAAAGGTGTGTAACTTTTTCTTTTTCAGTTAATATTAAATGTGTATGAGTCTTCTCTGTTGTGAGAAGCTAAAGTTCTTCAGGTTTATTTTTTGAGATATTGTTGTGAAGAGTAACATTTCTAGGATACACTAATGTGTTTTCTCCTTTTTCTCAAAATGAGTATAGTGATGTGCCACATAGAATGTATTTTAATGTCAGTGATCAGGCTTTCTCCTTTTTCAAAGTCAGTATTGGGTTGTGCCATTTAGAGAGCATTTTTTAATGTCAGTGTTCATCCAGTATCTGATGTTCGTATGTATTCTAAGATTGACAGAATGTCTGTTATTGCTCCAAACAGATTTTCTTATCAATTTTGTGTATCTTCCACTTCTCTGACTGTTGAACCTTTTGGAACAGGAAAAGGGAAAAGTGTAAAGAAGGCCAAGGCAGAGCCCAGCAAAGAAGAATTGCATGCAGTAGTATCAATTATTCTGAAAAAAGTGGATTTTAACACTGTAAGTCTTTACTATTTACTATTGAAAAAGTCATAGTACAATTTTTATTTTGGAGAAGTACTTGAACTTCGAGCTTCTCATAAAAAAAGTGCTTGAGCTTTATACTGATTGAGGTTTCTTTCACTATTTAAAATGCAGGCAACTTTATCTGATATTATCAGGCAACTAGGTATGTTTTTTTTAAATGCTCATTCTACCTGCTATTCTATATTCTGTTGTACCGATCTCTCATTTCTGAACCTTGTTTTGGCACTTCATTACAGGTAGCCACTTTGATCTGGATTTGATGCACAGAAAAGCAGAGGTAAAAGCTATAATCACTGAAGTTATAAATAGCATGAGTGAAGAGGAAGAAGATGAGGATGAACCTGAGGGTGATGATGCAGAAACATCTGAAGGAGATGCTGATGCAGAAAAGCCCGAAGGTGATGATGATGCAGAAAAGTCTGATGGTGCTGACAGTGATGCTTGATTTACAAGTCAAGTCGAGTTTGCTACCAATGCAAGCTTGTTAATTGTTCTGATTTGCATGTTGTCCTCTGTATAGACATGTAAGCGAGAAGTTATACTGTTAGCTGCAAGATATACAGATGGTGGCCTCAATAGGATAGTTGTAAGATAGACATTTCTGTGTTAGCTGATCTGTAGATGTAACCTTAGGATTTCCTTTTCCCCATCTCTTGCTGATAGTCAGGGGTTTTGAGTTTCTTGTACTTTTTAATTTTTATAACTATTGCAGATTGCCAAAGGTTAGATATGGTGAATGACTAAGATTCTGTATCATGTGTACTGCTGCTGAATAAAGAGATTAAAAAAAACTCCATGATGGCATGGAAGGCTTGCATGATAATTGCTATTATAGTCTTTTCCTGGTGTTTCCATGTCTTGAGTTGTATTTGAATAAACTTAGGAGGAACAATTTTTTTGCCTCATTTGTCCAAAATTAAGTGTTTGACATGCTATTGCTATATTTTGCAATATATTCTTGAATGTTATGTAAATGCATATTCAGTTATGGAGAAAACTGTGATGAGCTTGCTGGTTCATTTCAAGACCTAATCATATATGTGCTTTGCAGATACTTCATTCAAGTACGATGTTTCTGGGTTATGATGCTTTTGGGAATTTGATGTATTCCAATACATCATGATTCACGACAACTCAGTTCAGTCATACTTTTTGGCATCCGTAATGAAATATTTTATCACGGGTAGGCGTGATAAAGTTTAATGAAAACGTGATTCATCCAATTAAGCGGGCTAATGATTCACTCATTTATTAGACTAATTGATCTTGATTCGTTGAAATTCAGTACATCTACAAGCTGGATGGACTTGTGTCAAAGCATATGGTCCAAATTGACTCATAAGAAATCTTATAAAAAATTAATTTTTTTTTTTTTGTTTGATGTGTTTTATTTAAGTACCTATAATATAATTAAGAAAAACTTTTTATACTAATTTTATTTGATAATTAAACAAATTATAAGAAAACCAATAAAGTGGATAATCATTCCATTTTTTAACCCAATGCCAAACTAATTGATTCATAAAATTAGATAATACTTACATAATGCCCTTTTTGTTATTTAGATATAAATAGATGATCGACAATTTGACAATCGACTTGAAGCTATTGCTTAATTTATTTTGAATACAAATGCAATTGTCAATTTATAGGTTTTGGGCGGGGGTCTAGTTGGGCTCCGTTTACATGTGTATCACACTAATTCTAATAGGATTAGAGACACATTTAAAATTTAAAGCTGATAATTTTTTATAATAAACGTTGAGTAAATACCGTAATACATAAGGAAATGCCATTGATTTCCGCACACACACATGCAATGTTTGAGCCGAAAACAGTAGCTTCGTACGAACCCATTGATTCTACATAAGACATGAAAATGTCTGTTTATTACTAAAGTTAAAGTTTTTTATTTTTCGAAAAACCATAACGCAATAATTGTTTAAAATATGCATAAAGAGATTGCTTTATGATAATTAATGCTTATACTCCACTTCTCTACCAATAAGCAAAACACTACAACTTGTGCCGAAATTTATTAAATTTACAAGAAATATATGTTGAAAAATTAATAACAAAGCAGTCACTTGATTCAACGATAGACATAGTGAATGCATCCACTTAAGCTTTGCTGACCTTTTGTATGGGTCTGTTTCTCCTTGGGTACATACAAAAAATTTGATTGTTTTTTTTTTTCGTTTTGTTTTTTTGTTCTTTTTTTTAAAAAGAATTATAATTTGAGATTATTGAAAATCCATAAACTTTAATTTTTGAATCCGCCTTTATTGGGGTGAATTACATACACATATCACATATCAACTTTGACTTGTCAAAACTTACTTTTAGATAATTTGAATGCAAGCAAAAGATTTTTGCACGAAGTTTCCAAGCATTAGTGTATGAAGTTTTGACTTTTGACATGTCATGTCTCTTAAATATCTTTCAAATTCTATATGAAACATCAAAGACATTGACATTTTTCAATATGCCAAAACGAAAGTAATTTTTCATCCCTTTCAAGTTTCAATATTTCCAAACTTTTGCTACGATATCCACTTGAATTAAACTCAGTTTTTCATGGTCCAAAAACAGTATTACTTAAGACTTCTTCAAGCTAGCAACATCGATCATTTTAATGCTGAAAATCCTTAACATTTTAAAAAAAAAGACGATCACACCTAATAAGTCAAAAAACGAGTTAATATCTTAAAAGATCATTGAACTATGAGAATTTATCTAGCAAAGTCATTGAACTTTGTTTTGTATAAAAAAAATCATTCAACTTAAGGTTATTGTCTTTAAAAATCACTCAACTACATTCCTCACTAAAATAAATTAAGCATGACAAAATAAATTATTTTTATGTCATATAGTAATACCTTAAACTTGAAATTAATTATAAAAATTATGTGGCTTACAAAACTTTCTACGCAATATGACATGATAATTTTAAAATTTATATAATGATAAAAAGAAGGAAAACAAGAGCAATTTGGGCACGAACATTTTTTATAAAATACGTCATTCCTTTCACTTTTTTTTGTTTGTCTACAACCACAAGTCCGGAAAAATACAATTTGAGTCAGTTATTTGGTTATGAAAAAATATACATATTTTATTTTAAAAAAATAAAGTTGAAATTGAAATTAGAATTGTACCTGATCATACTTTTGCAATAAATATATGGAATTTAAATTTATTTTTAAAAAAATACATGAAATATGATTAAATATGAAATGGGTTATTTCATAAATTCATTTCGTAAGAAGAATTTTAGCATGAATAATATTAAAGAATTTTCCAAGAACAATTATTTTTTGTAAGAACTTTTAGAGAAATAAAGAAAGGAGAAGCATAATGGGTTTCAATTTTTTTAATTTACTTATGGGGTCCATGTTTATAAAACATAAAAAATAATTTATTCTGTTCATATCTAATTTATAAGAAATGTTGTTGAGTGATTTTTAAAGATAAAAGTCTTAAGTTGAGTGATTTTATTGATACAAAACAAAATTCAATGACTTTGCTAGATAATTTCTTATAGTTCAAGGTCCCAATTAATTTTCTTGGATTGTGAAATGTGAAACTTCCCTAAATTGATTAACCATTTTAGTACCCAACTCTTATAGCTTCTATTACAAAAAAAAAAAACAAGTTTTGTTTATAACTACAATAGTTTACCCCTAATGTTACATTGTTATTACCTTACGTTAAGGGTATTGTATTTGCATAAATGATTAGATTAAAATCTACTTATTTGTCTTTTTGTAGATGAGAACATATTTTAAAGAAAAGAGGATTCAAATTGACAAAAGCTACAAATATTGGAAAATATGTTAATTTTTAGTATAAAATATTAGACTAAGTCATTGATCAACTTAATTTGGAGGCCAACTCTACCAAACTATACAAGAGTTTACTTCAATTCTTACGCCACATTTCTTGAATTGGTACCATTTGGTTTTGGGGCCAGTAGCCTACCACACCCATATGACAACAACAAAATCTCATTCTTCAAATCAAACACTTTGAAAAAATAAAAAATTAGAACTTTTTCCATTGTCATTTTTTAATTAGTGGTTGTGTGTGGTTAACTTGCATACACCTCACATATGGATCAAGGACGAGCTAGGGGGGTTTCACTGGAAAAGGATTAAGCTTACTTTTTATGTATATATAGACTCAGGTTCCGAACTAGAAGTCTGTGTATGAATTTAGTTGAACTCAATAACTTTTGCTCAAATAGTGTATTTATATTAAGAAAATCATTAAGGTTAGAACCTGTCGTTTTAAAATCCAGAATCCATAAAATTATAATAGATGTTATGCGTTTACTTCTTTATATTTTAAATTTCATAAGTAACAATCCACCTCTACTACTTAAACCTACTGCTTCCCGGCCACCAGCACATGTAAAAAGCAAGTTTGTTCATCATATACTATCTGCATTATCATTTATTGTTATTTTATTTTTTTTAACAAAACTTTTTCTTTTTGTTTACGTACCCAAATTTTCTCCTCTACCATTTAGACAGCTTAGCGTAAAAATAGCTTTAATTAGTAATATAAAAAAATACAGCTCCTATGGTCCTTTTCAATAGTACACATTTTTGTTAACCAATACTCAACAAATAGTCAATAGTCCAACTCATGCATTTCCTATATATATATATATCCAAAGTCATTTATCTCCACACTCACAAGTATACCATTTCTAGACTCAAAATATCAGAACATTAACTGCATTTTTTCCCCGTCTTTTAGGTACTTTTTTTTAGTTTTTGTTGTGTATCTTATTTTTCATGCCACTTCAATTTCTTTAACTTTTTTATTTGTTTCTTCAAAAACAGGATTTTTAATTTGAGAAATGGAGAGTGGTAAACACAATGTTGCAATTGAGCTTATTGTGAAGCAAGGAGTGCCAAGTTTGGTGGCACCAGCAGAGGAAACAGAGAAGGGGCAATATTACTTATCAAATCTTGATCAGAATATAGCCGTGCCGGTTCGAACAATTTACTGTTTTAAATCAGAAGAAAAGGGGAATGAGAATGCTGCTGAAGTGATGAAGGATGCTTTGTCAAAGGTTCTTGTTCATTATTATCCACTAGCAGGGAGATTGACAATTAGCCAGGAAATGAAGCTTATTGTGGACTGTAGTGGAGAAGGGGCAGTTTTTGTTGAGGCAGAAGCAAATTGTAACATAGAGGATATTGGTGATAATACTAAGCCTGATCCTGTTACACTTGGCAAACTTGTTTATGATATCCCTGGTGCTAAAAATATACTAGAAATGCCTCCCCTGGTGGCTCAGGTACTATGAATTCTTTCTTTATTCGGTTGACTTCTCAAATGATCACTTAATTCAGAGTTATTAGTATCTCATAAAGTCACTTTCTTTCTTGAAAGTGACTTTCTGAGATAATAACTATTAGTTGAGTGACCATCTGAGAAACCAACTCGTGGTTTGTTTTAGCCCTTTTTGCACAATAGAAGTTTACGAATGAAGGGAATTCAACAATCCATGTTTAACAAACCAAAACATGTATAAATAGCTTAGCATTCAACCAATTGCGCTATTCAATCAAGTCTAACTAAGTGATAATTCTCTATATTCAGGTGACAAAGTTCAAATGTGGGGGATTTGTGCTTGGTTTGTGCATGAACCATTGCATGTTTGATGGGATCGGAGCGATGGAGTTTGTGAATTCTTGGGGTGAAACTGCTAGAGGTTTACCTATCAAAGTCATTCCATTCCTAGACAGGAGCATACTCAAGCCTAGAAATCCACCAAAGCCTGAATATACTCATAACGAGTTTGCTGAAATTGAAGATATATCAGACTCTACTAAACTATACCAAGAAGAAATGCTGTATAAGACCTTCTGTTTTGACCCTGAGAAGCTTGAACAACTAAAAGCAAAAGCCAGAGAAGATGGCAATGTTACCAAATGCACTTCATTTGAAGTCCTTTCAGCTTTCGTCTGGAAAGCGCGAACTCAGGCATTACAAATGAAGCCTGATCAAAAGACAAAACTTCTCTTCGCTGTTGATGGAAGATCAAGATTTGATCCCTCAATTCCACAAGGATATTTTGGAAACGGAATTGTTTTAACTAATGCACTCTGCACTGCTGCAGAGATAGTCGAAAATCCACTTTCTGTTGCTGTTAAGTTGGTTCAAGAAGCTGTTAAATTGGTTACAGACAGTTACATCAAATCTGCTATAGACTATTTTGAAGCAACAAGAGCTAGGCCTTCTTTAACTGCTACTCTTCTTATTACTACTTGGTCTAGGCTTTCTTTCCACACCACGGATTTCGGGTGGGGAGAGCCTATTGTATCAGGGCCAGTGGCTTTACCAGAGAAGGAAGTTTCTCTGTTTCTTTCTCATGGGAAAGAGAGGAGAAGTGTCAATGTGCTTCTTGGATTGCCAGCTTCTGCTATGAAGACATTTGAAGAACTTATGGAGATCTAAACAGCCATATTGCAGCTCTAATTTTCCATGAAATTTACTTTATTTATGTGTAATTGATTGTGTTTTTTACTCTGTGGTGTTGTTATTATTAGTACTTTGTATTGTTATTTCTGTTTGGCATCAATTCATGCTCTTTTGCTTGTTTCTAAATGTTCATTTTTATCTCCATCCCATTGAGATCAACAGTGGTTCTCCATCAAACCTTTTTTTTTTTTTTATAGTACACATCACGCGTTGCTCTTTTACCACTAGACCAAAGCCTTAGTGTTGGTTCTCCACCAAACCTTCCACTTATTAAAAATGGAGGCAGCTAGAGTTTATAGATGTGATAATATAGCTAAATAGTATGAGTAAATCATGTTTTATAACATAAATTTCTCATTAGTTCACGATGGAAAAAATATAAAATCACTTAATCTATCAAAATCATTAAACTTTATTTTGTATAAAAAAAAAATCACTTAATAAATCTAACACTAAATATAGTATTCAACATAACAAAATATATATTTGTCTCAAGTAATCATGAACCCAAAAATAAATAAAATGATAAAAACTATTTATTAGTAGAGAAATTTCAGAAATAGCACTATAGCTATAGTTTTGGTAATAGTGCTCGATTTGTATATTTCGCTTGCAAATAAACAAACAGGAAAAGTATATACATATGAAGCCTGTGATTTATATATTTTGCTTGCCCGTTTGTATATAAATTCTGTAATTATACATTTAGAAATTTTTCAGAACTCTGTATATTTCGCTTGCCAATATACAAACAGGATAAGTATATACATATGAAGCCTGTGATTTATATATTTTGCTTGCCTGTTTGTATATAAATTCTGTAATTATACATTTAGAAATTTTTCAGAACTCTGTATATTTCGCTTGCCAATATACAAACAAGGTAATTTACTATGAATTTTTCATAAATCGTATACAAATAGGTAGGGTAAGCATATACAAATTTTGGATTTATACAATCAAGAATCAAATTATACAAATTCTGAATTTATACAATCAAGATTGAATTGTACAAATTCTGAATTTATAGAATTAGGAAATCGAATAGCAAAATTTCGCGAAATAGCCACGGATTAAAAATAATCGAAACTATAGCTATATTACATAATATACTCTAGATATTTGTTATTTCACATAATTTTCCCTTATTATTATACCCGACCCATCCACAAATTGGCTTTAAGCTTTGTCCAGGCCTATTTGATCTTATCAACGACATTTTTTAATTCTTGGGTGTTGAAGTCTTTTAATCCATTCTTAATAGATTTCAGCCTCCTCGTACATGTCCTGCATCCCTCTTATTGGAATGCTCTAATTAACCAATTCTTTATCCACATAACCAAAAACTACATTAATTTTTTTTTTTTTAAAAACACTCAAATACTTCTATCATAATTTAGTCGTTCCATATGCTTAATTTTTAGAAAAACTACATGATTTGATTATACAAATACTTCTATCATAATTACTATTCTACCTATAATTTGAAATAGTTATATATTGTCTCACTAACTAATAATTTCATACCAGATTTCAACTTAGATACATATATTTTGCTATCAAATACACTAAAATAGGGAAAGAGGCAAGTGAGAAAGGAGGGAGACGAGTGAGATAGTCTATGTATCCCAGATATATGTGAATCACACTAGATACATGTATGTGGGATACCATGACATTATGGAATACATATACATAGGGAGAGAGGCGAGGCAGAGAGGAGAGTGACGAGTGAGATAGGAGAGAGAGAGTGAGAGAGGAGAGTGATGAGTGAGATAGGAGAGAGGCGAGAGTCATATACATGTGAATCCATTTGGATACAGTGTATCTAGGACAAATTACACCTAATTTTGAATCCATATATCTGAACTCCAAATTCTGGTAAGAAACATAATATTATAAACTAGCATAAATCTAAATAATTAGCTCCTAAAATAGTGAAATTTATGTTAATTGCCCTTAATTTTTTGTGTACATTACTTTTGTGTTTTATCTAATAACTAACTACTAAAAAGAGTGACTTGTCTTGATCTCATTGTTACATGGGCTTTTAATGCCCTACACATCAACTCAACATGAAATCTCTCTCTTCACAAATTGTGCACGTTTTGAATAAGGCAGTTGACAATTTTAATTCACACAAGATAATTTGTGCATTAATTATTGGGAAAATTTTCAAAACAACAATATTTAGCCTTGAGTGGGACTCCTTAGCAATAGTTTAACTATTTATTAAAAATAGCAATATTTTAGTTTGTTAAATGATTAGTTATGTATTTATTTTATTTTGATTAATTTAAAAGAATACAAATACTTAATAACAGTAAAGAGAAAATCATGGAACATAAAGTTTTAAAAAAATAGAAAACGATTTTAAAACTATTTCAGTTACTTTTTGAAAAGCTGAGATGTTGCCATTTTTTATGTCAAGCGTTTTTTTTTCTCTTCCCTTCTTCATAATTCCAAAAAAATAACTTTGATGTAATAGTTTTGTCTTCCGAATTAAACAATTGATAATATTCATAGTTTCTTCGAACCGAATTCGGCATATTCTTTAAACGGATGTTTTCGAATTCCACAAAAATAATTACGTCAGTTCCATTGGATTCAACAAATTTATTCAATTCCATTGGATTGAATAAATTTCAAAATCAGGTTATTCTTTGTAGTACTTGTGGGTTTAAGGGGCACAATAGGCGTTCGTGTAGGAATGGACCGCGTATTATTTAGTTAATGATGCTTCAATTTTATGTATCTTATTAGAGTGGAATGTTTCCCAATTTCTAATGCCCTCTGTTTTATATAATTGTATTCCCTTCTAATGCCCTATGTTTTATATATTAGAGTGGAATGTTTCCCAATTTCTAATTTCCTAGAATTCTTTGAACATGTTTTCACTCGAAATGTAATCATTTCCATGTTATGTATATATATATATATTTTTGTATTTATGCGTAATTACTTTAAATAATTGTAACTGAAAAAATTGTATCAGTCATAAAAAAAATACAAATTAGTAGTAAAACTAATAAAATAATACTGAAAATACATTTTTTGGTGAAATACATTTTTTTGTGAATACATAACAAATATATTGAGTTGTATTCAAACTAAATTGTATTTATATTTCAATAGCAAGTGTTGTTTTATTATTATTTTTTTACTTTAAAATTGTACTTACTATTTCTCTTGATAAGTTATATTACAAAAATTCATGATGTATTTCAATATCAGTTAGTATCCCAAAACATCAAGATGTATTTCAATATCATTTTGTATTCCCTTCTTGTAATGTATTCATCGCAATTTTATATATTGTGTATTCATCAAACTTATCTTGTTAATACTACTATGATTAAAACTGACAGAGAGTATACACATGAATACCAAAAAATGTATTCTTACTAATAAATACAAAACATTAAAATTATGAATAAAAAAGTTAAAGAGTTTTTACAGTAATAAAAACTCAACTTTATAACTTTAGAAAAGCAACCATAAATCATCTGGCCAAATGTCTTTTACCTTACTACAACACGGTTGCCACATTGACTATAAAACTTGTACAATATGCACATGAATATAAGACCAAAACTTCAAAACATTAAAATTATCAAGAAAAAAAAAATTAAAGAGTTTTTACATTAATAAAACCAGAACTTGATAACTTTTTAGAAGAGTTCCATAGCAATACAAAAATTAATGTATATTAACTAAGAATATTGAAAACACACCAAAAATATAACAATGACTAATCTACAAAATCTGAAAAATTAAAAGAAAATAACAAAAAAAATTGAAATTCACAAATATTTGATGAATAACTAAACAAAATCACATAAAAATTGGAAAATTTGACTGAAAATTCGTAATATATAGAATCAGTGATATAAACATCAAATCAGAATAAATCAAAATGGATAATGGAAATTACCTTGCTAATCGAGAAATCTGCTTGAATTACTAAATAGATTTTCATTTAACAATAAAGAAGATTTCTTGATGAACAACAATTTAGCACCTTTAAAAAAGATAAACGTGAAAGCTGGGGAAGAAACGTGAATAGTGGGGAAGAAACGTGAATGGTGATGAAAAAAGGTTAATGTGTATTAGTTTAATTTTTTTCTTTAAACCGTTATTGGTATACAATTTGGTCCAATAAATGACTCTTTCCCTAAATAAAATTAATTTTATTTACTAAAATCTGAATACATATTATTTTATAAAAATATTGTCATTCTATCATTTTAAATAAATATTTTAAAGTGTTGTTATTATGACTTAATTGCTAATTTTCCTTAATTTTATTTCAAAGCTTATGGGTCTCTATCTCTTTGTTACTTTTAGTTGTCCACCAAATTTTTGTGTTAAATTAGGCCATCAAAAGGCAATTTGAAATTTGGGTAAAGACCATAAGAGCCCTTAGGTTTATCAAAATTCAAAAGGTATCACCTAGATTTCAATTGTCATTATGGTACTCCTTCTGTCCAATAATAGTTGTTTATTTGAATATAATAAATACATGTTTTGAACAATGTTATAAGGGAATAACTATAATTAATGATATAAAATAGGAATTAAGTATAAAATTATCCATTAATTTCATAAAATAGACAAGTATTATTAGACATTCCAAAATAGTATAGTGGACAACTATTCTTGGACAGAGGGAGTATTAAAAATAGTCATTTTTGTTTAGGGGTGGACATAGTTTGGATCCACTCAAAATCCAAATCGAAATCAGAACCTTTTGGATTATTGAATATCCAAACCGAAATTTAAATTGGATATCTAATTTAAAAATTAAAAATTCAGACCAAAATTAATCACTTTCCTCTAATTAAAATTTATGAACTAATATTGAATTTAAATAAACAGTGGCCATCTATTATATGCCCAAGGAAAAAAAATAATCTTTATACAATTTACTATATAATTAAAAAAATTGGCATGCAAGTGAAGAGGAAAAATAGATCAGAATACTTGTGATATAGCTATAGACACGTCAAACACACACAAATAAGGCCCGTAGGAAAATAGAGCCAATTAAGCACCACATATTTGTTTGTTGTTGCAAAATATGTATTTATAGCATAGATTTTCAGACTCACAGGCCACTGGTAATTTTCTGCATGTAAGCATATCACACATATCCGTCAAAATGTCTTTAGTGGTTGGACTGCTTCATTCTTAATCAGAAGTTTCGTGTTCAAATCTTGGACATGGAGAAAATTATATAGAGAATGCTACCCCCGAATATGCTTTGCAATGCATGATTAGAATTTGATCGAAGCTCTAATATAAGCTCCGAACACCAAATGAGAAACCAAAACAAAAAACAAAATCGACGAAGCAAATTCAACTTAATATGTCTGCATACACACGTGTATAACTATAAGTGCAGCCTACAAACTCCACATACCTTTAAAAGAAACATATTTTTTTTAAAAAATAAATCAACTTCTAATTAGGTAAATATGCTATGGACATACTTTTTTTATTTATAATACGCGGTCATTCAGATCAGCTTACACGTACCATGACTATATTTTTGTTTTTGCTGAGATGTGAACCTTGATCTTTTATATTATATAATTTTCACTTGCTTCATTCATCGACATTTTTGGGTGCCTCTATTAACATACTTATCACGCGCAATTGAAAGAGTTGAGGCGTTTGAACGATCTTGGTGGAGTGAGACTCTTATAAGAACCATAACCCTTGGCCATTTGGCTATTACCCAAACGCCTACTAGGACTAAATAATGGACTACATGATCCACACCCTATTGAATCATCCATCTCTTTGTTATTGACCATATCAGCCAACACTAAATAGAAGTAATCAACATCACAAGGCAACAAAATTGGGCCTTGGCTATAACTATAACCATACTCTTTTTCAGCATCTTCAAGCAATTTCTTGAATAATGGATGGTTTGCATACTTTGTTTTTATAACAAACTTCTCTTTATTTGGCCCAACATAAACCCAAAAACACCCTTCTGGAGCTATTGTACTTGTGCTTCTCCCATGCCATGATTTGCTCTTGGACAAATTTTCTCCACCTACTTTCTTCATTGGTAGATATTTCTCCAACTTCTTAAGCATTTCACCAATATTCATTCCCTCAATAAAACAAATTACAATCAATCCAAAAAACTCTTTGCACACTCAAAACTACGTACCGAGTCACCAACAACAAGACTCTTTCTACTGGCGTGGCGCTGTTGGATGATTCTGATCAATAGAACACGAAAAAGATCATTGGTTTGGTGTGTCAACCTCTATCATAAGCTAAATTGAGCATATATCTCATTTTTATCCTAGTTGGATTGTTCATATATACCTTTTGTAAGAATCTTTCAACTAATTAGGTGAAAAGGTATATATGACCTTTAGCTTATTCAGAGAAGTGTTGGTTGTTAATTTATGATGAAGATAGCAAAGGCCATAAAAAGGATAAGGAAAAATAGATAAAGCCTTAAAAGAGTAAATGACCATATAGGTTGTTCACTGGCCAAATAGATTCAGTCCTGAATAATACTTGCACTTTGTCAACGAAGAAAAAGCCAACCTTTATTATTTGAAAAAAGAAGAAGATGTATAATATATGGTTTTATTAAATTCTAAAATGGTGACAACTTCTTTGTATTCAACACCCCCCACCCCACCCTCAAGCAATGAACAAAAGCGTGAATTAAGTAATAAATTGTATATACCCATCAATAATGGTGCAATGAAATTGCATCGGATATGTTATTGATCTTGTTGTTATTGTACCACTCGATGTAAATGCAGAGCTACATGTGATGTGTACTGTTTTTGTCCCATTTTAAATATCGATTCTGATCTTTTCACGTTTATTAAGAAAAATAATAAATACAAGGTGTAATTTATTAAATTAATTCTTGTTAACTAATGAAGTTATATATATAAGAGATAAGGGTCTGAAAAATACCTCAACTTTGGTCGGATTTGCTGTTGCGATACTAAACTTTCATGAAAACTTATTACCACCCTAGACTATTTAATATCGTATTTTAAACATATATATTTGTCCATGTGGACATAAAAAATAATGCAAAATTGTAAATTGTAATGTGTCCACGTGGGCACATATATACCTTTAAAATACACTATTAAATAGTTCAGGGAGTAAAAAATACGGTATTAATTAGTCTAGGGAGGTAATAGGTCCTTAAGAAAGTTTAGTATCGCAACAGCAAATCCAACCAAAGTTGGGATATTTTTCAGACCCTTATCCCTATATATAATTACCTTTTAAATGAATTAGTTTGATAAATACTTTTTGAATTGTAGATGCATAAATTTTTTAACTCATAAATTATAGTTTATATGTGACCAACCTATTCTAATTTTCTCTGTTATAATAGAATAATAACAATAAGGTGTATGGTTTAATTTGAGTAGCGCTGTAGTGATTTTTGTGGGCGCCATAATGGGAAGGTAGACTGGGAATACGTAAGCGGATTAATTATACTAATTAAGTTTAATTAACAGAAACCTTGTATTATTGTTGAATAATTCCAGCGAATTATTTGGATAAGATATTAAAAAAAAGGTCGGGATCAAGATTCAAATGAATCAATCTTGTTGAAAGGAATAATAAATAAAATGAAAACAAAGTAAAAACTATATTAAAACATCTTCCTGACTTTATCGAATAAATTTTAATTTTAAACATTTATTTTTAAGCTAAAAATCATAAATTATAAGCCCATTGAAAAATAAAAATTCTTTATAAAAATAGTCATTTTTACATATAAAAAATAGTTATTTTTCATATTGAAATCTATTGTTATTTTTATTTTTTCTAATTAAATATAGTAAGTGAACAGAAGACCATTTCATCTTGAACTATTACGTATGTGATGATCGATTACATTAATTAATTAAATACACTTTCATAGTGGGGCCAATGCTCTATTAATTTGAGGATCAAATATTTTATAATTATACCATATGGTTTTGGAGGGCGTTATTTTGCATTGCATATTCGAGGTAATTATAATTATAATTAGTAATAATTCGTCATCATTCATGCTTTTGACAAGTGATTATGTTTTAGTAGCACACGCTATTATTATTAATTATCATTAAAAAATTAATTGGAAGTGTATCGTGTGAGCCATCATCTAATTAACTATTTTATGGAACTAATTAATTCCATTCTTCCACCATGATAAATTGTTTAATTATTCTTTTTTAAAACATTCTTGACAGTTCAAAATAAAAGAACTGGAATTCTTGGTCTTGATTACATTAAATATTTTTTTCTCCTTTGACAATCGGAAAAAGTTCCGATATTACCTACAATAATTTTTCTTTTAATATGTTTGTAACATGAATTATTAGGTCTATGAACTAATTAAATAAATAACATTGTCATCATATAATATTCACAAGTTCGCTTATCTTATCCGAATATTAGTTTTTCTTTTAATATGTATGTTCAATACAAATAAATTAGTAGTAATAATAAACTTGATAATTTAATTGTACGCTCTTTGGAGCTTATATCATATAGTAAATATATATATTTACATATCTAGTGAAATTGAGACTTGGTGGGGAAAGTACACATTAGTGATTAACAAATTATTAAGGATAAATAATTGTAGTCTTATCACTATAGTTTTGAATTATCCTTTGATAGTTAACTTGTATTTAGGAGTTTTAATCTCATGTTAACTCTATCTTATGCATTTCAAATTAAACCTGATGTAAATACTATATATATGTGAATGGAAGATACTCTCAATATATTGAGAATCATTATCAAATTCTCTTTTTTTAACCTAGTAGCATAGCATTCCGCGATTCTTACTTTTTTTTTTTTCCTCAAACAACAAAGTTTCCTTAATATTCAAAGGCACTAGGCTCAATATGCAGATATCTTCACAAAGGCACTAGGTTTGCCTCTTTTTATTCATTTCCAGGACAAGCTCAATGTCCGTACACACTACCGTTGAGGTTCACAAGGGATATTAAGGATAAACAATTGTAGTCTTATCACTATAGTTTTGAATTATCCTTTGAATGATAGTTCACATGTATTTAGGAGTTTTGATTTCATGTAAACTCTATCTCATGTATTTCAAATTAAACCTAATGTAACTATTATATATACGTGAATGGAAGATACTCTCAAGATATCGAGAGTCATTATCAAATTCTCCTTCTTTAACTTAGAAAGTCAAATTTGTAACTCTGATGATTGCGGACTATGTTCTTCAACAAAAGTTATTTTGATTTTTGAATTTGGCAAACTAAAATGGGACTATCATGTATTTAAGGTCAATCAGGTATTTCTTTTGGTTAGCAAATTTTTCGACTCCTTTTAAGGGTGTGTTTTGTTTAGAAGATAATCTCAAGAATATATGTATATAGTTTAGATAAATAATGGGATGCGGTAGGTTTGGGGGTTAAGAAGATGGAAAGGATATAATCAATATAAATTATTATATATGAATTTTTTCTAATTTTACGGGTCATTTAGAAAAAATAAGAATTGAATTAAATGGACTATATGTTAATGAAATGGGGGATTCGTTAGGTTTGAAGGTAATTTTGAAAACTTTTGTTAACGATGGGTTAATTTGTCTACATAGTATAAATTATTGATATTCTTGTTTTCCCCTTCATTTTTAGCTTTTCGATTTAGGAAAACTACACCGTATAGTTATTTATTAAAATAATAGTAAACAAATATATATATATATATATATATATATATATATCATTTCTTAATATTAAACAATATATAGTTATAGATTTAATTAGCAAATTATTTTAATCAATCAACCAAATATACAACTTCGGACTTCCTCCTTGATTTATTGATTTGAAGCTTTAACTATAGAATCAACTTCTGATCCACCAATATTGGGCTGGGCTGACTGTTTATATTTCTTGGATATGGCCCAATCTATTAGCTAGACTAGATGGACAAGAATTGATACATGTATACTGTAGGGGTGTTCACGGGTTGGTTTGGATCGGTTATTGGTCAAAACCAAAACCAAACCAACTTAATCGGTTTTAAAATTATCAAAACCAAACCAAACCAAATATAATATACATTTATCGGTTTGGTGATTATCGGTTTCGGTTTGGTTTGGTTCGGTTATTCGGTTATTAACCATACACAAAAATAAAAGAAACAATTCATTTAAAATGTGAAAAAAGTGACAACAATCCATTCAAACAAAAAAATAGTTAGAATGACTGGCATTACAGAACTTTCGATCATTGAATTTACTGAATAAAACTTCAAAATTCACTATTTTGGCATAGAAGGAAGAGACAATGACATTTTCAGTCCCCCAAAGAATTTCTATAGACACTCATATACATGAAACCAATAAGAAAAATGTTCTCACCTTGAACATTTTTT
>NW_006239018.1:1643677-1658541 GCF_000226075.1 Solanum tuberosum
ATCGGTTTTATTTTATCGGTTTGGTTTGATTTTTCGGTTTGAATCGGTTTTTATCCAAACCATGAACACCCCTATGTATACTTAACTCTTAGATTAAATTGACACGTGTTGGTCAAATAAATATTTAGCAAATAAAATCCTAAAAGAATTGACATTTAATGGTCAAATAAATATTTAGCAAATAAAATCCAAAAAGAATTGACATTTAATAGTCATACATCTATTCTCCCGAAAACTAAGCAAATGTCCCATAAATACAATTTAATTACAAATATATACCCTGTACATTGATGTCGCTCTAAATAATTATAATAGATGCCCCGAATGATGATTTCATTTAATTGATACTAAATCAGCACACACAATAATATATATATATATATATATATATATTGTATTGGATTGCATAAGAAAGTTGATAAAAAAATAATAATATAAATTCTATGAGAAAAGTTTGAATGGATCTAGAAATCAAAATGGGTTACTCAAAATTCAAGAAAGTTTACATTTGCAAAATCGACATCAAGAATATAGAGCGAAATCGACGTTAATAAAATGACATTGGCATTGAATTTTACGAATTATTAAAAGACTAGTGAAATGAAAATAGTGGATAGAGATGGCGATGAAGATGGAGGAGGAGGTGCTTCAATGGAGAAAGAGGTGTATTGAGGAAGACAACAAAATGAAAAGAATTTTTTTAAAAAGAAATTTAAAAGGGGACCCAAAATTTCATTTACTTCTAAATAAGAAAACTTACATATTTTTTTAAAGAGTTATATATAAAAAATTAATTTATAATATTAGTTATATATTACCAATAAAAAAAGACATGTTTAGGACTTTACAAAATTCAGGCTTTTTTTTCCTTTTCTTGCGCTTTTAGGAGGTACACTGACTCTCTCTGCCACGTAATCCCTTAGGGGGGGTTTAAATCACTTAAGATATTAAGGGGGTATTTAAACACCCGCGTAGTTTAGTTGCTAAAATAAGTTGGTACTCCCAAATTTAGGAGTTTTTTTTTTTTTTTAAATGTTTTCTCTATTTTATATTTTGTGGCCTATTTATGTAGTTTTTTCAAGAAAATTCCTACTCACACCTAGGGTGTACAAGCCAACCCGTAAAGTCAAATTGAACTGACGAATCAAATCAAACCGAGGAAAAAAACCGACTTGTGGTTTGATTTGGTTGGTTTGGCGTTGGAAAAAAAAACCGACCACTCTTGATTTGGTTTGGTATTCAAAGAAAAAAAGTCAAATCAAACCCAAACCAAACCGACATAATATGAATATATAATTTTATTTTATTTATAGATAAAAAATTATTTATAATCTACTTTGTTAATATATTTTTTAGTTAGTTTATAGTTTTCAACGTTTATATATATTATTTCAAAATTTGGGCTTGTAAAATTTTGTAAATATTTTATTTTGTACTAAGATCAGAAATTACAATAATATTGTTATAGTTTTTCAAATTCGAAGTTAACAATTTACTTTGTAAATATTTTGTTTTGTATTCAGTTTGATTGTAGCCTTTGATATTATTAATTTAACATACTGAATGTTGATATTTCAAAAAAAAATATTTTCTACTCATGTAAATTTTATCTTCTTTTCGAAGATTTCTATTAATTTAACATTTTTAAAGTTTAACTTATCACACATGTAAGTGAAAATATGTTTGATCTCTTTTTCAAACACCGTATAGTTGTAAAAAACCGAAAAAATCGACTAAAGCCGAAATCGAAAAACCCGACTTTATGTGGTTTGATTTGGTTTTTAGATTTAATAAACCGACATAATTGGTTTATATTTTTTTAATGAAAAATCAAACCAAACCGACCTATGTACACCCCTATTCACACCCATCTCTTATTAAATTGTTTTTATTTAAAATATAAAAAATATCTGCTTTCTCTTCTAACTTTCAACCATTTCTCCTTAAAACTAGTAAAATGTTTATTTAGAATTATAAATCTCCTTAAAATCAACAAAGTATTTAATTATGACTATTCTTCGTTCAGAGGCTATTCTTAGAATCTCTATCATCTATAAATTATTTTTCTCAATTGTTTGCTAGAAGTTATAATGAGAAACTTAATTCATAATTATATTAAGAGATAAGAGTCAAAAACACGTCTCTTTCTTTTATTATAATTTCATCATGATTTGTGTAATACACTCTTTCTTTTATTTTTTAAAATTGTCAAATTACTACACATGAACAAAACATTTCACATTGACAAAATTTAAATAAATTATTAGTATTAGTTAAAGTTAAAGATTAAAGTGTCACTTCTTCCGCCCCGCCCCCCCCCCCCCCCCCCCCCAAAGAAATTATGAAATAAAATCTATAATATTTTTCTTACCCCACTCCACCCCTTCCTCTCATGGTACTCCCCTATCCCAATTTTTTTATAAAAGTTTTAAGAAAATTCTTACTTCATATCCCCCCTCCTAATCCCTTCAATTAATAATTTAGATATTATTTTAATTTTTTCAAAAAAAATTCTATCCCACCCCTCATAGCTCTCCGCTTTCAATTTTTTTCTCATTTATAATTCGATATATATAAATATATTACTTGTCACAAGATTTTTTTAAAATAAAATTTTAATTTTTTTTATATTAGATACACAAGCAAAAAAATATTTTCCTAAAATATATGTACACATCTAACACAAAACAAAAAAATAAAAATAAACTTGGAGTGGAGGGTTCGACGGGGTGGG
Organism: Solanum tuberosum; assembly: GCF_000226075.1. NCBI lineage: Eukaryota > Viridiplantae > Streptophyta > Magnoliopsida > Solanales > Solanaceae > Solanum > Solanum tuberosum. Next base: position 1,646,412 of record NW_006239018.1, read on the forward strand.
TAGAATTTTATTTTAATTTTTAAAAAAAAATAATATCAATTTATTTTAGGAAGGAGCAGGAATGGGGTGGAGTTTGAATTTTTAAAAATATTTCTATAAATGAATTAAAAAAATTAAGGGACAGGGTTTGGGCGGGGAGGGGGGGTGAGATGGTGGGATGGAGTGAGAAAAATATTTTTATTTTTAGTTTTTTGGGAAAGTAATACTTTAACATTTAGTTTTTAATTAATATCAATAGTTTATATATTTTATCTATGTGAAATGTCATGTGACAAGATTTTTACAAATAAAAGAGAGAGTATATTACATACATTACGGACGTGTGTTTCTCAAACTAATAAGTAATAGTTTATGTTTAAAACTTACACTCCCAATAGTCACTACTAAAAAACTGCCAAAAAACGACGGCCAAAAGCAACGGACTGCGTCGCTTTTTTGGTGAAAATCGACGGAAAAGCGATGCAGTCACTTCCGTCGCTTTTTAGCTCAACACTTTTCAAAAAGCTACAGATTTCATTGTTTTTTGAGTTTTTTTTTTTAGAATTTATTTTAACAAAAGCGACGGACTCCGTCGCTATATTTTAATTTTCATTTTTTTTTAATTTCTAAAATGCGACGTAGTCCGTCGCTTTTTCTGCAATTTTTTTGACAGCAAATTCAATTTAATTCAATTCTACACTATTCAACCCAATCAAACACACACAATTATAAACAATCTACACAAAACATGAAACAACAAACTTAAAATAACATTCAAAAGTATCTAAATCAAAATTTTAAGTCTTATAAAATCTTTCAAGATTCGTTTCAAAATTTAAAAAAATTCATAAATGTCCAGAGATCTAAACTAGGGAGTGGGTTCTACATAATCATCCTCATCATCACTGTCATTGTTGGTGTCCTCGGGAGCCGAAGTAGTAGGTCGACGAGCGAGGTTCATCACTTGTTCTTTGATTTGCTGAACGGTCTCGCTCATGCTTCGTTGTTCAGCTTCTCTTCTCCGCTCCGACGCTGCGCTGCTAGTGCCGATGTAAATTATGCTATTTGAGCCGACATAACAACAATCTGAACACCGTCAAGTGCTTCGGCTTGACTTGACGATCCAATACCTTCTAAGCCTGACTGGAGTCGTCTTACATAATTTCGAGATCCTAGACCATATCATCTACCCTTGTGTGTTCCCCCTACCCGTGGACAGTTCAGGTGTCAATTGGACCGAACTATCAAGATTCTCAGCGACGTACTGATGAAAGTCATTCTGCATATTAAATATAAAAATTGACATCAATATATATACATATCATAATTATATTCACTATTAATATATATTATTCATATAAAATAACTTACAAAAGTCCGTTCGACCCTTTCCTCCACCCACACATCCGGATCCAACTCATTTTCTTTCTTCCTAACATGAGTCTTCTTGAAAACCTCCGGTTCAATGAGAGTGCGTCCCTGTTTTATTTAAAACATATTATTAGACTGGTTTAATGAGTCGCCACTTAATTTTTAAGAAAAATCAAGAAAACTATTTTTTCAACAGATTAAAATAGAAATCAATTGAAAATATACAAAGGGTTCGAGGTTCTTATTAGCATTTTGGGAAGGGGTTTAAAGCACCCAAAATGCCCGTTAATACGCGGTTATCCGGCGATTAATTATTTGGCTAAAAATAATCTTAACTTAGCTTGAATTGCAAAATTGAGTTGTTTTTATAGTTAGAACTATTTTAAAGGGGAAAAAGGGAAGTACTTAAATATTATCTAAGTGGGCTAATTTTACAAAACTTCTTCTTTAAGTCTTGTTAAGGATGATCGATTTTAGCTAAATTGATAAAACACAGCGTGCGTCTTACGGGGATTCGAATTGTTCAACCTTAAAATTAGCGGCAAACACTAACAAGTAAAATGAACACAGTAAAGTAGAGAAGGAAAGAGAGTTAGGCCCAAACTGGTTTCTGTCCGCCTGGACCAGTATTTGGGCCTATTTCGTTTTGGGCAAAAGTCCCAATTTTTGCCACCTTTGTACCTGTCATAGACTAAATTGAATTTTATTTCTTTGGGGCCTAAGGCCCATCTTCCACCTGCCCTAAATTCTAACAAGATAGTAATAAATGAAATTATAAGGACTTAGGCCCAAAATAACAAAATACAATATCTTTTTATATAAAGAGTGGGCCTTTGGCCCAATCTTTCAATTCTCCTCGACATCGAATTCCTTCAACCTTGTTCATCGGCTTTTGCGGCTTGACTGACTCGAATAAAGGAGTTTGAGTGTTTACGACTCTCTCGAAATGCAGGGATAAAACGGAGTCCGTGAGGACTCGGGCAAATTTTTACATACCAAAGAAAGAAAATTACATTAACATAGGATAAAATACCGTATCACATCTTTATTTATTTATTATTAAAATAAAAGTGTAAGACGATTGATAAATCAACACAACAGATTACTCATCAAATAGATTATGGAACTAACTAATCAATCCAAATGACTTTAACAAATACTCCTTATTAGCCACAAGGAGAGGAAATAGTGGACGTTGTTTTAATGCCCATTCACGAATATTGTTAACTCTTTTAAAAGAGCAAAAGTATATCAAATGCATTATTCCATCAAGAAAATCAAAACTAAAAATGAAAACCAGAAACTGTAGATATAAATGGCATACACATTATGAACAAATCTATTCTTAGTCTCTGCCGATTCTTAGTTTCATGCTTGCTCTCATTTCGACATATATTAAATGAACTATTTAGAATATGCACACAATAAAACCCAACAAAACCATGACGAATTAATATTAGAATTTAAAAATTCTCATGTCATAGTGAAAGACTAACATCACAAAAGATCATGCTCCCAATAACCTTAATGACTAAATTCTAACAAAATTTCAAATCTGAAACATAAGACAAGAAACTCAGATTTTGCACCGATTCAACTTGCAAACATAAGCATTTTCGACTTAGAATTTGAATAGCAGGAAGATATAAACTCGATTTAAACAAGTTGTATTAGACAATAGGACAACAAAGACATTCAAGGAATAGATAAAAATTAAACGATTAGAACAAATGCACGATTGCGCCATCGATATATATATATATATATATATGTATGTGTGTGTGTGTACCGTATTAGTTGATTCGAGAACTTAAGTTTACATGAATACTAACATCAAAAGGCGACAACTTTAAACACAACACGCCTACGCTTAACAAGACATACACAAAATAACATTGATAAAAAAAAATATTCAAGTAACAGTTTTTGAGAAATGGGAACATCAAAATATACTCGAACAAAGAAATATGAAATGACTATACGAGGTAAAATTTAGCAAAACCTTAAAAGGACATTATGCCTACTCCGTGGCAACAAACGAAAGAGAAAACATATGATTCATACATTAAATTAACGGCAGCCAACAACCAACAACCACCTAAACAAAACAGAATGTTGCTCTAAAGTAGAAGAAAAGGTGGAAGGAACATAATGAAGGAATGCTACCTTTCGAAATGCGGCGAACAAATATCACGAGCAGAACGACACCTTACTATGTTAGGAATCGAACACAAACAACAAGCAAGATGCTTGAGCGAAAATATCAACCCAAACACTAAAGAAAAATAAGTAACTCCTCTGGTTTTCTTTGAAATGTATTTCTATATATATTGCAGCTAATTGTTTTCAAACCTTTTTCTCTAAAAGTTTTCAACCAAAAACCCAACCCCTAAAAATGACAAGAAAAAATGTATTTATAGGGGAAAATTCGGGTTCCTTTTGAGGGGGAAAACGAAAGGGACTTTGAATAAGAAAAAGGGAAAAATTGAGATTCCCCACGAACTCCAAAATTCAAAACTTCCCAAGGACCAAGAAAAAGGCTGGTTTGTGCGATATTTCAACCGAATCCCACGAAATTCGGATGACGAGATCGAGATGGGCGGCTGTTGCAGAGAAAGGTTGTGGAAGCTGCTGGAACGGTTTGGTGAGGACAGCTGTTGTTGACGTTTTTGGTTTTTGCAGTGTTCACGCGGAAAAGAAGAGAAAAACATAGGGGTGGGGTCATTCTGCTACTGCTGTACGTATGTGTTTGGACTGCTGGGAATTATTGTTTGTATTGTATGTTTTGTGGGCTGGGTCAGTTCAAGGAGTGTGGACTGCTGTAATGTTTTGGGCTGGCAGCTTGGTATTGCTGCATTCGGGCTGCTATTTGATAACGTAGAATTGAAAAGGAAAGGGGATGGGGTCGGTTTGGTGTATGCTGTTGTTGTTATTATTTTATTAGAATGGGTCGGTTGGTGTATGTATTGTATTGTTAATGTGAAGGGAGTGGGAATTGGGCTGGTCTTGAGGCTAAGGGCTGCTAGAATTAAAAGGGCCCAAATTTGGTGCTTTAGGATTTAAAGGTAACGGTAAATAAAAGGCTAGATTTGGATTTAAGACTTGGCCAAATGATATAAAATTAGCCAACTTATTAACCAAATTGAGTCTAACTTGTGAATCTGGCTTAAACTTAAAATAGGACGAACTAATATAATCAACTAAAGAGCTTCTTAATTTCAACGAAATAAAATAATAAACTCGATTATAAAGTAATTAATCTAGAATAGAAACTAATTGTATTCATAATTGAAATTAAACTAAATTAAAAAACATTCGACTTACAATGCGAAATCTTTTTGAGATGATTTTCAAATATTGATAAGATATAATAATTGCATATATAATTTATGATATATATTTATTATCCAAAATATTATGAAAATCGAATAAAATTACTTAAAATAACCATGAAACTATTTAATTTTATAAAATTAATTATTCTAGATTGTTTGAGAAATTAAGAAATTTGGAAATTGATTATCATCGGGGAGGGTCAAAATTGGGTGTCAACAGTCCCAATTCTTTTTCCTATAAATAAAAACTAAAAGTTATAACGATATATATGAAACAACTAATTATTTATTTACAAGTTTGAATTAGAACTTACCATCTCTCTTGCAATTGTGCCAACGCTCTTTGCACCTTCGATGTGCAACGAGCCAACCTTAAGACTCCCTCTAGCCTTTTTGGCTTGTTCAGATATTGCCTTAAATTTGTCTGTGTTCCAATACAGACCCCAATTCATCAAAAACATGAGGCAACATCCAATCCAAACGTTCAGCAGTATCCCAAACTTTCTTTAGCCAGACAGACAGTCTGGAGGATGTTTTCCTCTCAAATGTGGTCGTAATGACCCAATTGTGCCTCGACTCCCAAGTTCAAATAGTCTGAAAAAAATTTGAATAACGTTAATTAGATTGATAGTAAAAAAAAGTAAAGTATACTAAACTTAACTAAAAATTATATACATTAAAGTTATTAAACATCGTCTGGCGTATACTGTTTGGAATCTCGCTCCAAGAATGATAAGCATGTGTATAGAGTCTTCTAACACAGTCTTTTAAAGCCTGGGCAGCATCCTTTGCAGGATGCCACCTGCAAAACACATAATAAATATGTTAGTTCATGAATAATTTATTAAAGTATAAGAAATAAATAAAATAAACTAACAAACTTACGATGATCCATCTGGCTCAATCATGACTACCAAGTCTGTCTTTCTGGCCAGCAGCTAGAGGAGGCATCATATCATCTGGTGTAGCATTAGGTGTAGCTGTAGACGAGGGTGATACATCAGGATGCACAAAACGTTGAGTCAATGGAGGCGTACCGACCACAACATCTGACTGCCCGCTACTAGAATCTCCAATCCTTATGGTAGATAACTGAGGAGATGTACCTGTGGGAGATGGAGTACCTGCCGATAAGGGTCGTGCTCGACGAATAGCCTGTAAAGGTAGGTCCTCGTAGTATCATGAAGGCAATACATGTGAAGTAGAGGAAGAATCGGCTGGTCGACGGTAATTAGGATAATATTACCGAAGATCCGCCGTACCAAATGGAACAACAAATAAATGAGTATCACAGCTGATGCGCTCTGGAGAAGAAGAAATAGATCCTGCAATATCCTCAGGATCTATGGGTCTCCTAGACTTCTTTTTCTTAGCCTGTTTAGTCTGGCTAACTCCAAGATGCTCGCGATGTCTTTCACCATCACCGCCTGATGACATCTGTATGCAAATTTACATGTATAATATATATAAAAAATCATAAATTAAATAAAAATAGCAAAATACACTAACTTACATATATATACTAGCTAGCTTTCATTCTACACTATTCCTTATCGCTGTTTTACTTTAAAAATATATAAAAGAAAAATGACTGAGTTTTCAAAAAATCGATTAAACTTATGGTTTAAGAGAAATCGAATTTCCGAAAGGACGGAGTCGCCACTTAATTTTTAGTAAAAATCAATAAAAAAACTTAAGGTTTTCAAAAGATTTAAACAGATAAAATCAATTGAAAATAAAAGGGTTCGATGTTCAATGTACATTTCGAGAAGGTGTTAGGTCCTCGGAATGCCCGCTAACTCGCGGTTGACCGGCGATTTGACCAAAAATGATCTTGACTAATTTTGAAAATTTAACTAAGTAAAAGAACTCATTTATTTTGACTAATTGTTGGAATTATAAATAGGTAAAGAACTCATTTATTTTAACTAATTTTGAAATTTTAACTAAGTACATAACTCATTTATTTTGACTTATTATTTTATTACTACTACTATTTCTATCATTTTATTCATCTTAAGGGGGAATGAACTAAATGAGAATTTTCTAAAGGGGAATAGTTCATAAAATGTCAACAAGACTAATTTTTAAATAAGAAAAAACAAGTAATAAAATATGTATACTTTAATTCGAAAATAAAATGAAATGACCATTCTTGGGGAATTTAATTAAATTAAATCATAAGATAATCAAAGCGTTAGTCAAATACAATAAAATACATGGGAGCTAAGGGAAGACAATTGAATTCGGGCCAACCCAAATTCTCAACTCTGCAAAAAAAAAAAAACAACAATTTATTGGGCTTTTGGCCTTTTTCCCATCTCCATGGGTCATGATAGACACCAAGTGTATATTTGAGGTATACACCATGTATACCGCTAATTCTCGGACTCCCGGACCTGTAGTTTTATTCGGACTTTGTATATTCTGCATTTTTCGCCTGCTTTCCCGTATTTGACCCTGTATTTTGTATTTTTCGACTGTATACCAATGTATACAATAGGTATATCAGTGTATACATGCCGTTTTTCAGCCTGATTTTAGCTTTCTAGGGCACATTTTCGATTTCCAGCTCCTGTTTTCCATGTATAAACTTGTGATTTCGAACTTGACACCGAAAAGGACGATTCGAGAAGAGTTTCGGGCCTAAATGGCCCATTGGAGATGCAAGTGGAAGGAAAGAGTTCCATCGTGCTTATCACAAGGGTACATGCATCAAAATGGGAAAGAAACAATTAGTATAACTTGAAAGACTTCAAAATAGACACTATTCTTTTAAGTCTGAACCTTATAATGCAAAATCAAAATTGGTAACATGTACTAAAATATTTCTCAAGTAAGATCAATTCTATTGTTGAGAAGTAATAGATCGGTATACACATTCAATGAATACACTCAACAACCATGACATCTGGTAGAGGGTTAGGAGAAAAATCAAATTGACAACATTTATACCAAAATTTCCTAATTTATATAACTAAAACAAACGTGTTGTGAACAAATATAATCAAAGTACAACAAACAACTAGTTGGAACGAGTTGAAACATATTGTCCGATCTAAGTACTATGAATCCACACTTTTGAGATAGAATAGACAAACCTTATATCTAAAGTGGGTCATAGTAAGCCACGCCTCAAAGCAAATTTAGAACTTTAAGTAAACGCCCTACAACATAAGGAATTTGCCGAGGATATTTCGAAGAACGGGTCCCTTTCATATTAAAATCTATCAAATAAAACCACTGATTCCTACCATATAATCTATTATGGAGGCAACACATAATCAAACACATATTGGAAAAGAAAAGAGGACAAGAAAGCGGCCTAGAAGACATACACCTAACCCAACCCACCGATTGAACATGGACCAAGGACGCATCAAAACAGGACGCTAATGTATCACAGACAGACTTGGTCTTAGACAAAATAGGAAAACTCGATCAAATTATCGCATACAGGCTAGATGTATATATCTATATATGAGCAGAAAGACATAATTCAAGTCATAGACCAAGTCGTGAACTCGCAACATAAAGCTCGACTTAAAACGAAGACTTAAACCACTGAAATCGCAAGAGGAACTCTACTTAGGACATTTTCGACATTCACAAATGCACATTCAAAATGAAGAATAGCGAAACGAGCAAACTCGAACATATGAACAGAGAAGTGACAAACCCAACATAATATCCATCTTTCAATCAGTGTGGAACTGGATCGAGATGCACTCAAGAACATATGCAATACATTAAGATAACAAGATTTTGAAGACACCCTATTGGAACAGCGAAGTCGGAAAGAGTATGGTAAATGGAAGAGTGTTACCTTCTTTAGTGCAGCAAATTTGGGATAGCAGCAAGTAGAACGATCTTTCCACCACGAAAAGTGAAGATCCGAGCGAAAATTCCGAACTCAAAAGAACGACTTGCCTTCTCCGAAACTGGAATCGAAGAAAACTTTGTTTTCTAGCCCTCTTTTATATTAAGTTACTCTCTATTTTCAGCTCAAAAATTCCAACTCCGAATTCCATTTTTTACAATGAATAAGAGGAGAATATATATAGGAGACTACTAGGATTCAAAATATTTAGGGGGGGGGGAGGGAAAGGATGAAATCGGATTTAAGACCCATTTCAAAATTCAAACTCTCAAAAACCTTTCACCAACTCGGACAAACACCATTTTCGCTGAAATTTGCCTTATTCCGAAAGAGAAAATGGGAGATGGACGTCTTGGATCGATTCCAACGTCCTTGGCGGGCCACGTGGCGTGATCCCGCAACTGCAAGGACGGTTCTTGGCTGGAAATGGCGTTGGAACAGTGCTTAATTGCTGTTGCTTGATCTAGCTGTTGAAGTTAAATTTGGTTTAGGATTGGGCCGGGTTAGGGGATTAATTGGTTGGGTCGGTGGTTTGAATTAGAATTGGGAATAGGAAGAATGGGAATGGGTTAGGTTGGCTGGAAGTTGTTGAATGGGATTGGAGTTATTTGAAAATTGCAACTATTTGTTGGGTATATTTGGTATTGTACGTATGTTGTTGTGTTGCTGCAAAATTGGCAAAGAACATGGGATTGTGGGCTACTGGGTACAAATTTGGATTGGCAAAATGGCCCAAATTTGGGTCTTAAAAGAATTGGAGGCTAAGATGGGTGTTGGTTATATTTTCAATTACCTAATACTATTGAATTACAATTGTAACCAAATTCAAGTTGAAAATTTAGCCGAATTGAACTAAATTGGCGAATTCGACTAACAACAAAATAAGACGTATTAATATAATTAATTTACGAGCTTCTCGATCTTTAACGAAATAAAATAGTCAATTTAATTATAAACTAAATAAATCGAAATTATAGCCATAATCTAAACTAAACTAATTTGATAAAGTACTTACTAAAATTAAAATCTTTTTTGGACGATTTTCGAATATTTAAGAAACACTAATTACACATAATTATAAAATACTATAAAATCGACTAGAATTACTTAAAGTAACCTCAAGAAATATTTGAATTTTATAAAACTAATTTTTCTGAATCGTTTGAAAATTAAGAAGCTCAAAAACTAATTATTATTGGGGAGGGTCAAAATTGGGTGTCAACAATCGCTTGCTTCAATTCCATCATTCTCCCATTCTTCCTTCTCAGTTGTTTCATTTTCATTATTGTCCCATTCTTCGTTATCAAATGATTCATTTTCCTCATTCTCGAATAATTCTTCCTCAACATTCAGTCTCATCATCAGATACTTCTTCTAATATGTGTTGAGGATGTTGTAGTGTGGTTTCCAATTCAACATCAACTTGTTGTTGAACAATTGCAACATCATTTTGATACGCCACATCTAAGACATTGTCAATTTCAATTCTTCCCACATACTTACTTTTTATAACAACCCACCAATCAGCTTTGTCTCTACGTAATGGATATGGAGCGTAATACACTTGTTTAGCATTTTGTGAAATAATAAAAGGATCATAACTTCTGTATTTCCTGGTGTGCTTAACTTCAATTATATTATGTTGATGGTCCACCTTTGTGCCTCTATGTGATGGGTCAAACCACTCACACCGAAACAACTTAATAACTTTTTTACTTTAACTAGTTTAGTTTTGACTTAATTCCAGCTAATTAATTCACCAACTAAACCACATTATTTATTTTAACTTATTTAAACAACTTAACAACTTTTTAACTTTAACTAGTTTAGTTTTGACTTAATTCCACTTTTTAAACCCACCAACTAAATCACATTATTTACTTTAACTTATTTAAACAACTTTTTAACTTTAACTAGTTTAGTTTTGACTTAATTCCAACAACTAATTAATTCACCAACTAAACTACATTTTATTTTAACTTATTTAAACAACTTAATAACTTTAACTAGTTTAATGTTGAATTAATTCCAACAACTAAATCCACCAATTAAACCACATTATTTATTTGAACTTATTTTACACAACTTAAAAACTTTAACTAGTTTAGTTTTAACTTAATTCCAATAACTAAATTCACCAACTAAACCACATTAATTAATTTAACTTATTTAAACAACTTAACAACTTTTTAACTTGAACTAGTTTAGTTTTGACTTAATTCCAACAACTAAAGTCACCAACTAAACCACATTATTTATTTTAACTTATTTAAACAACTTAACAACTTTTTAAAATTAACTAGTTTAGTTTTGACTTAATTCCAACAACTAAATCCACCAACTAAACCACATTAATTAATTTAACTTATTTAAACAACTTAACAACTTTTTAACTTGAACTAGTTTAGTTTTGACTTAATACAACACTAAATCCACCAACTAAACCACATTAATTAATTTAACTTATTTAAACAACTTAACAACTTTTTAACTTGAACTAGTTAAAAAAATTATCGCAAAATTAAAGCTAAGTATCAATACTAGATGGACACAAACACATTATTGAAAACAATTGTACTTGAACTTTAGAAATTTAGAAGCACTAACCTTATCTCCTACTTTGATGAAAGAAGCAATATAGTCTTGTATCAACTTTTTTAGATGTTGAGCTTCCTTAGTTGCCTAACACGAAAAGTTCTAAAATTAGTTAAATATAAACTTCAAATCCAAGATTATTAGTTATATATATATTCAAATTTTAATAAGTTCAAGTTTTCAATTCAAGTTCATAGCTAATTTCTAAACTTAATTAGTTATATATTCAAGCTAATTAGTTCCAAGTTCATATTCCTAATTAAGTTCAACTTCAAATTTTAAGTTCATGTTCTAAGTTCAAGTTCAAGTTCAAGTTCAAGTTCAAGTTCAAGTTCAAGTTCAAGTTCAAGTTCAAGTTCAAGTTCAAGTTCAAGTTCAAGTTCAAGTTCAAGTTCAAGTTCAAGTTCAAGTTCAAGTTCAAGTTCAAGTTCAAGTTCAAGTTCAAGTTCAAGTTCAAGTTCAAGTTCAAGTTCAAGTTCAAGTTCAAGTTCAAGTTCAAGTTCAAGTTCAAGTTCAAGTTCAAGTTCAAGTTCAAGTTCAAGTTCAAGTTCAAGTTCAAGTTCAAGTTCAAGTTCAAGTTCAAGTTCAAGTTCAAGTTCAAGTTCAAGTTCAAGTTCAAGTTCAAGTTCAAGTTCAAGTTCAAGTTCAAGTTCAAGTTCAAGTTCAAGTTCAAGTTCAAGTTCAAGTTCAAGTTCAAGTTCAAGTTCAAGTTCAAGTTCAAGTTCAAGTTCAAGTTCAAGTTCAAGTTCAAGTTCAAGTTCAAGTTCAAGTTCAAGTTCAAGTTCAAGTTCAAGTTCAAGTTCAAGTTCAAGTTCAAGTTCAAGTTCAAGTTCAAGTTCAAGTTCAAGTTCAAGTTCAAGTTCAAGTTCAAGAATATCAAATATAATTCAAACTAGTCCTAAATTCCATATTCAAACTAGTCTTAAAATCACTAATTCAAAGTACTCCTAGAATTCAAAAATCAAACTAG
>NW_006239018.1:1658602-1693656 GCF_000226075.1 Solanum tuberosum
AAGTTCTAATAAGAATAAAAATTAAGTTCTAATAAATTAAAGTCAACAACATTTCAAGTTCATATTCCTAATTAAGTTCAATTTATAGTAAATTCAAGTTATAATTAATTATAAGTTCTAATTAAGTTGTAATTCAAATCCCTAAAATTTCAAATTCAAACTAGCTAGATAGTGTCCCAAATTCAAACTATTAGTCCTAAAATCTCAATAATAATTCAAACTCTAGTTAGTCCTAAAATTTGAAAATCATACAAACTCAAATAATACCCAAATTCAAACTAATCCTACAATTCCAAAATAAAACTAATTAACTTAAAAAATACCCAAATTCAAACAAATCCTAAGATACCCTAATTCAAACTAACCCTAACATTAAAATTTTCAATTCACTCACTAACTAATAATCCTAATTCAAACTAATAATCAATAAACACAGATTCAATAAACTAATTACAAATAAATAGCTAACAAAATCAAAATATAGTTCAATTTGAAATTCTTTTTGATGCATTATTAAACCCTAACCTTAAAGGAGAAGGAGATATTGAAGAGAGAGGAGAGGTAGGCGGCGGCGGCAGCGTCTGGTTCGGCAGCTCTGGAAAAGCAGGTGGCGGCAGCTAGCGAGCGGCGAGTCCGGCAGCATCAGCGACGCAGTGATGGTGGTGAGGAGTGGAGAAAAGGAGGAGATTTCACAAATGGAAAAATGGAGAAATGAGGGAAAATCGCAAATCTGTTTTTAGATATTTAATAAAATGCGACGGATAGCGTCTCTATGTCCGTCGCTTTTTAAAAAAAATATTTGACCAACATTTTGACCAAAGAGCGACGGACTAAGAGACACTGTCCGTCGCTTTCTTAAAATATTTGACCATATATTTTGACCAAGAAGCGACGGGCATAAAGATGTTGTCCGTCGCTTATTTAAAAAATAATTAAACAATTAAAATTAATAAAAAACAACGGACGGTGTGACTTTTTTTTTAATTTATAAATAATTATTTTTAATAAAAAGGGACGGACTGCGTCGCTATCTATATAAAATAATTAATTATTGATTATATATATTTGGCGCAAAAATCTGCGAAAAAAGCGACGGACTAAGCGATGCCGTCTGTCGATGAAAATTATTTTTATTAAAAAGCGACGGATAGTGTGACTAATGGCGTCGCTTTTAGGAGCGACGCCGTCAGTCGCTTTTACTTCCGTCGTTTTTTAGTAGTGAGTTTAGGTATGAAACTCTAAAAGGGAATAGTTTATTTGTGTTTTTGACACTTATCTCTTATAGTATTAAAGTATTGACTATAATATACATTTATATAGCGTATACATTACTACTATTTATTCGTTTATTCAGTTAAATACACAATTTATCTTCATATTTTATTTGTGTATCTACTTGCATAATCTGAACTTAGTAGTAGACGCCCAAGATATGTATATTATATGGTGAAAATTGAAATTTACTACAAATAATAAATATGTATTCATAAAAGACTAAACAATGTTAGAATGAATCTATCATCTATAATACCATTCTAATATATGATATATAACAAGTTAGTTACAAAAAATTATCATCTATAAAATATCCAAATAAAACCATATTAAATTAATTTAATATTATAACAATATAATATTTCTTAATAATTAAAAAATTGTTGTAAAATTAAACACATCATATAACTATAAAGAGAATAAGACAAGATATATAGATAAGGGAGAAAATTATTTTATTATTTCAATGTATCTTATAATGGTGAATGATATTTATAGGTTAAGAAATTACTTCAAAAATCACCATAATAAATGTTAAATTAGTAGATTGTTATCTCAAAAAATTTCATATCACCTAAAAAATATACATACATGAATGTATAAGTATTAGTTCATGGAAAAACTAAATAGACAATCCACTAAATTCGATGAATCAAAATTGTTGCTCACAAGAGCAAGTGAAGGGTCGGTGTTGAACCCAGCCAAAATCTATAAAGGTTCGGTCTTGAAACCGAGCCAAAATGCTAAACAAAACATCATTAACGCTAATTAAAAAGAGGGACCACAGCCAAAAAACCGGCAACAGATCTCCAGAAAATCAGACGGTTCATATAATATCATCGTGTACGTGAAAACCCTTTTCATCAAAATTCTTTTGAATCTTGCTTTGTCCTCTCTAATTTTCCTTTTTGCATGGCGAATTCCAATATTGTAATTAAGCAAGAAATTTTGGATGATAATAGAGGGTTTACGAAGAAGCCGCCGGAGAAATCTTCACCGGCGCCTCAATCGGTGTTTATTGATCTAACTAGTAGTGATGATTCCGACTCCGATTCCGGTTCCGATTCCGGTAGTCTTTCCGGTAATGGTAGTAATAGGCCGAAGAAGAAGAGGAAGAGTGTACAGGATGTGAACTTCGCATTGCCTTTGGGATTTTTGGATCCTTTGCCACCGCCTAAGGAACCTCCATTGCAGTTACCGGCTCCGCCTAATGGAAGTAATAGGGATTTAAGTGTTTCGGGGAGTAATTGCAAGCAGTTTTGGAAGGCTGGAGATTATGAAGGGTCTCCTTCTGCTAGTTCAGGACTAAAATCAGGTTTGTATTATTTTTCTCGAGCAACTTGAACTAAGAAAATTAGCTGAATTTGTTGGTTTTGATTTGTGCATGCCAGCAATTATGTGCCCTTTCCGTTTAATTTTTCTATGAATTGTTTTTTTTTTTTGTACATATTGGTGGATTACTCTAAGCTTAAAAAGGGTGGGTTAATTGGATTGTCTAAATCTTGTTGAATATGGGGGAAACTCTGAGTTAGTTCAGAGCGTTAATGATTGTTAGTTTGTAATTTTTTCTTTGGTGGATTATTGTGCCTTAAATTTGGTGGGTGATTTGGATTGTCTAAATCTTGTGGAATATGGTGTAAGCTAGGAGTAGTAGTTCGGAGCCTTAATGACTGTTATTTTTGGTGGATTATTATGTAAGCTTAATTGGGTGGGTGAATTAGATTTTCTCAATTTTTTTGGATATGGGGAAACTATGGTTATTTATTTATTTTTGGTTAATTAGGTAAGTTAATCAAGTTTAAGTGGAAAATCTCTCTCCTTTATTCGGTCAATAGAATGTTTCAAAGTTGTATACTAGTAAGACCATTTATTAACTAACCTTATTGGAAGTATTAATATCTCTGGTTATATATACTAATGAAAGGATATTATATATATTCCTTTTTGGGTTCTTGTAGTAAAGAGGATTATTTTAGCTGTGAGAGTAACATACTTTCTTAATCTTGTAGGTGGTATAGATCATGTCCGAGTTCATCCCAAATTCCTACACTCCAATGCCACAAGTCACAAGTGGGTACTTGGAGGTAAATTATCTCATTTGATCTTAACCATATTTTTTGTAGGGTTTATTACATACCCTTACAGTTTTTTCCCTCTTGATTTCATCTTTTCTGATCGTATCCAATCCTGCAGCTCTTGCTGAGCTTTTGGACAATTCATTGGATGAGGTATACTTTTTGGCTTACTACTCTCATTTATTTCTTGTCACTTAACATACTGTTTTAAGTTCACTCTCTTTGATAAGGTGTCCAATGGAGCAACATATGTGAACATTGATATGGTCAAAAACAAAAAGGATGGGAGCAGAATGCTTCTGATTGAAGGTATTTCTTTTGCTTTTTATATGGTTGCTAGAACTATGCGTTCTCTACAAATGAGAATGCCAGTCTTTTTTATGTCAGATAAGCTGTCTTCAGGAAAACCTTCTATACTATCCCAACCAATCAACTTCTATACCCTTTCCTTCCTTTTATTTTTCTTCCCTCCATTTTCCTTTTTAACTTTTATTGGGATTGGTGAAGTGGAGAATGGTTATGTACTTCCACTTCTCTTTAATTCTTGTGAATCAGACAACCAGTAAAGAGGACATCAATTTGTGTTCTGTGTATTTTGAGGAGAAGCAATCTCAATGTTAGTTCTCAGGAGAACACGATGCCCCACCATGGAGTTCCCTATTAGATGGTATAAAACTGTGGATAGGCTATGCTTCATTAGTAGGAGCAATAAGCTGGCTAAATCTTTTCCTAACCACCCTAAAAATGTTATTGTTTGAAATATTTATTTCTTATATGCACTAAACCTCTCTCTCTTTGATCAAGACACTAAACTTCCCTCTTCATTGTATCATATGCTTCTTAAAACTGTCATTTATCTTGCCCATTCTTCTACAGATAATGGTGGTGGGATGGATCCTGAGCGAATGAGGCATTGCATGTCTCTGGGATATTCTGTGAAAAGCAAAATGGCTGATACTATTGGGCAGTGTGAGTTTTAACTGAGATGCTTTTGATATGAAATGCTTTTGATATTGTTAGTTTCTGTTCTGTTGTTCTGATTATCAATAATGTCTACTTCAGCGTATAAGTTATTTTTGTGCTTTGTATAGATGGAAATGGATTCAAGACAAGTACCATGAGACTTGGAGCTGATGTGATTGTTTTCTCTCGTTCTGGTGGGAAGCCAGGGAAAAGGTTCTTACTTCTGCCTCCTTTTAATGGTCTCTTACTCTGTTCTTCCATTTCTCAGTTCAGCTGGTACAAGTTTGGAAATTGGCCTAGGGCTTACATGTTACTGGAGTTTCATTCATGGACTTGTCATAACTCGTGTATTTGTTCCCTCTCTGCTCATCAGCATTTTATGTTCTTGGTTTCATATGTGCAGCTTTTCTTCTGATATTATGTGTAGCTTCATACATCCCTTGGATGATCACCATTCTATGATTTTCTTAGTAACTTGTAGAACAGAATATTATGATTCTCACACAGTCCTAATGGTATTCCTAATTGGCAAAGAGTAGGACGCCAGAGTTCATGACATGCTTCCCGTTATCAGTTAATAAGTGATTGTATGGGAACAATGAGATGATATTTTTGAAATTGTTGCCTTGGTTAAAAACTATGTATGGTAACGGAGAGGGAAAAGTAAAATCTCTTTTTACCCTGCCTTCTGCAGGGAAGGTATAAAGTGTGATGGGGGATGGTTGGGGCCAAAACACGAGAAGTTAATTTGTGAGGTTATGCTGGTAGTTTCGACCCATCAATGCAGCTTTAATTCCACTGCACAATGTTGATTTCCATCCACTCCCCTATCTGACACCCCCACCAATAATAAACAAATAAAATAAAATATAAAACAAGAATCTTATACAAATTGAGATAATAAGCAGAGGGTTATGTTGGGAAAAAATGACCTACAAAAACAATATTCACAATTTATAACTGCAATAGACACGTCGCACCATAATAAAATGCGAAACGAGGACATCGAGAATTTTATGCGGAAGCCCCCTTAAATTAAGGGAAAAACCACCGCTCTAGAGGACCAATTGATTTCAATATAACAAAGATTGTTACACTTTGCAGTCTTGAGTAAAATGCTTGAAGACTACTATACATTCAAAAGAAAGAAACCTATTGACTTTTCCACCTTACTATAATATCAATCACAATTTTTTTTCTCCTACTATTAGTGACTTTCGCTCTACAAGTTATGTATTGCTTCTCTTTCTTTGTGTATCTTTGATGAACAAATGAGGGAAGAATGCCCCTATTTATAGGGTTAGTATACCCCTTTCTTGCATCATCAATGCCATTAGCAAGTTCATTTTTTTTTCTTCCATGTATTTATATATCAGTTTGATGATGTGGGAGGAGTTGGTTGAGGTGGTGAGAGGCCATAGTACGGTTTCTAGGACCTTTATGGATTACCTACTCCTTAGTGGGAGGTAGAGGTCCTTGTAAAGACTGCAAGGTTATCTGGAGCGAGGATCTTACAACCCAACATAAGCTCATAGTTGTAGATTTGGATATCAAGAGGACGAAGAGAACCTTCTATGACCAACCTAAGATTAAATGGGGGACGCTTGACAAAGGCCAAAGCTCAGGAGTTGTGGGAGAGGTGGCTATTGGGGTGGGGGTGAGGAAGCAGCGGGTATACTGTAAGTAAGTGGATGCATCAGGGAAGCAACTTGAGGGAGGGGGTTGAGGTTTACGGTGGTGGAATGGGAAGGTTCAAGGAGATGTGGAAGCCACAAAGGCTGCTTATGCAACATTAGTGGAAAGCACAGATCAAGAGGACAAACGGAAGAATAGGGAGAAGTATAAGGCGATGAAGAAGGAAACTCAGCTCACGGTTACGACGGCTAAAATGATAGGATTGAAGCACTTGTATGAAGAGTTTGAGGGCAAAAGGTGGGGATAAAAAATTGTATGGGCTCGATATGGTAATCAACGATAATACACTGAGTAACAAGGACACGAGAATTTGTGCATGGATACCCTTTTAAACTAAAGGGAAAACCACGACTAGAGAGGAGAGATTGATTTCACTATAGCAAGGATTTTTACCTTTGTAGTCTCGAGTAAAATACTCAAAACACTATACACTCTCAAGGACAGAATCCTCTTTTGATTTTCTTACCTTATTACAGTCTCGCTCACACTCTATTTTTTCCTCCTAGACTATTTCCTTGTACTGTCAGTGATTTTCTCTATGCAACTGATGTATTGTGTCTTTCCTTGTGTTGCTTGGATGGATAAATGAGGGGAAACTGGCATCTATTTATAGGGCTGGTGTACCCTTTGCTTGCATCATCAATGACATGCAAGTTCATTTTTTGTTCCCTGTATTAGTTAGCTGGTTGCCAATTCCAAAAGGTGGTTGCTCAAAATATTTGTTGCAGATCACTTTCACAGTTCTTGTCAAAGGAAAAGGAAAAAAAAACATGGGACTGGATCCCGAAGGTTATGCATGTGCTCATTGCAAACTTGGGTCTGATCTGGTTGATTTCTAGTTTCATGTCATTGAGAGAGTGATTTTTCTTTGGTCTGCTTAAGTATATTTTGTCAACTGGGGAAACGCTTGGGTTTATTGGGGAAGTAGTTTGTGGCTGGAGTTGTATGATATGGGACATTTTCCTAGCGCTAGCATAGCACTTCCATATGCTTAAAGCTAGCTCTTATGTTAAGACCAATGATACCTGGGAATCCAGGTGTCTAAACTGGTAACCCGATGTCTGGTGCCTAATTTCCAATCAAGTCACATGAAACCTATGTTGCACAAACTCTTCAAAAATGTCTAAGGGGTGCGTGTCGGATTTGCCATGCCAAAAGTAGTGTATTTTTGGAGAATCCAACACGTGTGCGGCATCAAAAGTGAAGAGTCCGCAACTTAGCATGAAACTTTGTGCAATCAAATATCCTGTGTGGGTACATTCAATTTTTAGCAACTTCGGAGTGTGTTGAAAGCTTATGCATGAAGTAGCCATCCCTTGTCGTGGGGTACATTTGAGGAAAATGGAGACCGTGTAACACATGTTTGTTGTATCCATGAGAATGGCATGTGAGTTACGAGTGCAAGGCCTTACGGTTGGTTCCTTGCACCGTAGATTCCTTCCTAAGTTTCCCTTTTATTTCTGGAAGTTAGTGACATCTGATCTCAACTTCCTCAGGCTCTTGTGCAGTCTTCCACTCTTGTATTTGTGATTATTTGATTGTTGGATGTTTTGTAATATATAGAGGTTTTAAATTGAACACACATATGTTCATGAAAGAACATGATTGTTATGAAAAGTTATTTGTTCATGAAAGAACATGAATCTTATGAAAAGTTCATGAAAGAACATGACTCTTATGAAGAGTCATCCCTTAAGTTCTATAATATATAGACTCTCTAGACTAGAAGTAGCCTAAGAAAAATCTGCATGTATAAACAAAGGGCTTTGTTGTATCCTGAAGGGATTTGTTTGTATTTTCCCCAATATGTATATGGGCAATATCTCTTTAAAGAAAGTGATTACACACCTCAAAGCCATCTTCTTTCGACCCTCATTTCTCTCTCTTTATTCTTGTGGTGGTTGGATACTGCTACTTATGATTTACCCTGTATTTTCTTTTGATTTCAGCCCCACACAGAGCATTGGATTGCTGTCCTACACATTCTTGCGAAACAAAGGAATGGAAGACATCATTGTTCCCATGGTAGGCATGCTGAATTATTTCAAATTTCCATAGTTTTTAATTCATAGTTGTTGTGATCTTATGGTGAAAATGAGGATCCAGTGTCCCTATCTGAGGTAAAGTGCATCTTGAAATGCTTCTATTACGATTCACTAATTAGAAACCCAATTAATCAACTCTTTGCCCCTATTCTCGTGTTAGATATCTAAATGAAGTAAACAAACTCTGTGCTTTGTATGGAGTTCAGTTGTTGGTGTAAACTTTGTACAAATGTGCATTCTACCTTCCATTTTGTTCAAGCTGTGTGCTGTATCAGGACTTAATGTTGCTTGTGGAGATTTTGTACTAGTGTTTGCGCTCTTCCTCCCATCTTTGCCTGTGTTATCTTATCTCTAAGCTACAGCTTTTTAAGAAAACCTGATAAACATGTTTCTGGCCTTGCTAATGGTGTCCTGATTTTACTTTTTCCCTTGATAGTGGTTCTTGCATTTCATCTCTAGACTTATATTGATAAGTCCTAGGAAAGAGGGATCACTTATTCCCTTCATGAGAATGATATTTTAGAACTTTCTTGGATATTAGTGACTTTAGATGTGTTCACAAGCTCTTATATTGATGTTTGTTTTCTTGCTATTGTGACAGCTTGACTACGAAAAAAGAGAAGGGTGGGACAAGATAATACGATCATCTCCTGGTGACTGGGATAAAAATCTTGAGACCATAGTTGAGTGGTCCCCTTTTTCAAGTGAAGTTGATCTTCTTAGACAGGTAAATTTTCAAAATCATTCCCCCTCCTACGACCCCCCAAAAATGTAGTAGTATTTTAATTCCTTCCAGGATTGTTAAACTATCATGAAGATACAGATGGAAAGATTTGCTGAAGGGTGTGTAACCCTGAATCCTGATTGCAGTATTAAATAGAACATATACTCACCCCCAAATTTAATTCAGCTCTCATAACTTCAAATTTAGCTTAAAAAATCTAGCTCTCCATTGTTAACCTTGGCCCAGCCAGTGTGCAACCCTAGTGTGAAGCTTTTCTGTGTATTCCTCTCCTGTCATATATGGTATATGCTTCCAGCCAGCACTATTCAGTATTCAATGAACTTCAGCAATCGTATTCTTACCTTGAGCATGTGCCCATTGTAGCTCCTGTTTCCAGTCCATGGCCTGTCGAGGTTGAAATTAATGAACCCTTTTGGCACACACTTATAAAGTTCAATACTTGGGTTGACATGATATTGCCTTGTCAATTTTGTTTCTATGTTACTCCGTCGTTCAGTTTTGGATGTGGTGTATCTGCTAATCATTCTATTTTTTCTATACATGCTGCAGTTTAATCCGATGAAAGGTCAAGGCACTCGGATTATAGTGTACAATTTGTGGGAGGATGACCAAGGACTACTCGAGCTAGATTTTGATGCTGATCCACATGTAACCAAACCCTTTAATATTCTTTACTTGTTACTTGTTTTTCTGCTTTACTTAACGTGCTGCTACATGATTCGTGGTTTTCGAGTGACATGCTTCTTTCATTCTCTCCTTCAGGATATTCAAATAAGAGGAGTCAACCGTGATGAGAGGAGCATACAGATGGCCAAACAGTATCCGAACTCCCGGCATTTCTTGACATATAGACATTCACTAAGGGTAAGTAATAATTGTTCTGCCATGTTTAGTGGGAGCATTTTTGTTACACGTCACCAGGTTATTTGGATTTCATGTTACTGTGGAGGTTCTGTGATGAAATTGATTAGTTCCTCGACTCTTAAATCCAAATGAAGGGCACTTAAATTTATCTCTAACTAAAAAATGTCGCAGGCTAGTTGGATAAGTATTTTCCCAAAAAAAAATATAGGTTTTATTTGCAGCAGTTCTAAGTCCCTGCTTGGATTGTGGAGGTTTATATGCTTCTGGAACCAAGGAGCAGTTGTAGTTATCAAGTGGGTATTTGCCTTTGCCCATATTGATCTACATCAAGAGCAGCTAGCGACTATCGTCAATCCTAAGCATTCCAAGTGCGTCTTGGTTGCAAGTTCATCATCCTAACATTTGATCATAAGTAGTTGTAGATCAATTTTTTCCTTGTATATTCCTTGGTAGAGCTCTGCTTGTTGCTGCTGCCTCCTTTTCATCGTTCATACAACCAGAAACAGCCTCCTTTTCAATGTAAGGGTAAGGTGTACGTACACTCTACCCTCCTCCAGACTCATCTGTGGGATTACACTGGGTTTGTTGTTGTATACTCTTAGTAGAACGTTGACCAATTATTTTCATGTTTTGAGATTAAGTGCAAGTACTTAATTTTATTTGCCCATCAGAATAAGAGAGATGTAATTCTTAACCAGCAAAATATGCTCTAGTTACACTTGTAGAATTTTCAGATTATCTGAATAGTGTTTTAGCCAAGAGATACGAGTTGCTTGATGAATTGATTTATTGGAATTATGTGATGAAATTGGAGTGAAATGAATCAGTTTCTCTTAATTTATGTAATGCATAGTTTAAATGAATTTGGTCTATTTCCTAATTGGGCCTTTTCCTATGAGGATCAGTTGCAAAATGTACATAGAGGTCTTTGTCAACAACTTTCCCGTATGTTGTGAAAGGGAAGACAAGTTTTGGAGCTGACTTGGTTATTAAATGCTTGATTCAGAGAATTCTGAGACAACCTGGTCATAAATGTATATTGTTTTTATTCTCTTCTTCCATCTTTTCTCCACTGTAATAGTGTTGGCAAAGTGTGAGAACATGATACAATCCACTTAAGAGGTGTGAATGTCTGAATATTTTTTTTCTTTGTTTGATATTTTGCTTCTAAAGCTCAACAGGAATGTTACCATCTTTACAATTATGAAGATGTTGAAACAACAGAGATAATACTAAAATAAGGGTGTATTTTTGTGTTAATATTACTGTGTTCTGATTAGTTAACTAGCCTATTTGATTTTGAATAGCTGATTTGTTTCCTCTTCTATTCTTCGCCTATGTGAGCTGAGGGTCTATTGGCAACAACAGCCTCCCTACCTCTGAGGTAGAGTTAAGGTCTGCTTACACTCTACGCCAGTGGCGGAACAACATATACTTGAGGGGTGTCAACCGACACCCCTTTGTTAGAAAATTATACTGTGTAGCTTGGTAAAAATATTTTTGTATGTACATAAATCACATATTGACACTCCTTGGCTTCTACACGATTTTACTTCCTTATATGTTGACACCCCTTAGTCGAAATTCTGGCTCCGCCACTGCTCTACGCTCCACATACCCCACATTGTGGGACTACCATGGGTATGTTGTACTATTCTTTGCTTATGTACCTACTCTTTCTTTAGCCCTTGCTTGGTTTCAGTTCAATACATGGTTTTGCATAGACTTTGATTGGAATTCCTGTAGCTCTGTCTTTTCTCTAGTGCTACGTGCGTGTGATGTTTGTTATATTCACAAAATACGTATATGATTCTTCTTCTTAGAAAGTAATTTCGTTTTTATCACGTGTATTCTTGGATTTTCAGAGCTATGCATCAATTCTATACCTAAGAGTTGCTCCTGGCTTTCGGATTATTCTGCGGGGTAAAGATGTTGAGCACCATAACATAGTAAATGATATGATGATGACCCAAGAGGTCACGTATCGCCCTATGCCTGGTGCGGATGGAGTACCCAAAGATTCCAATGTAATGTCTTTGAAGGCAAACTTGATTTGGATTTTCTTTCAGTGATGAATCTTTTTCTCATTCATTTTCATTTTGATGCTTGTAGATGGTGGCTACTGTGAAAATTGGGTTTGTAAAGGATGCTAAATCCCATATTGATGTTCAAGGGTTTAATGTCTATCACAAAAATAGACTTATTAAGGTTTGTCTTTTTTCTGAAGTGCAATTGTTTTAGTAAACAGTGATGATCGCTGTAGGTTGCTGATACCTTCTTGATTATGTGGTGGAATGCTTTCCCTAGTACCTTTGTGTACTAGGGGATTTGTATATCAGATCTATTTTTATGAGACATGCACCTTTCTTTTTTCTTTTGTTTGAGAAGGCAACATTTTGTATCTGTATTATAAAGATTACCCTGAAAACTAGAGTAATGAACCATATTAGCGAAAAAACATGGTAATGAGACATGCGCTAGATATTTTACCTTATCCTGCAGTGAAATAATTTTGTTGTTCTCCCTAATCTGCCATCTGCTAATCCGAAAAAGAACAATTTTCTCATCCTTATACTCCCAACTTTGTTAACATATGGTGTATGTGAGTTTATGTAGACTTTCCCTATTGTCAGTAAGAGATGCATAGTTTGGAGCCTTTGCATGGCAGAACATTCTCCATTTTGTGATCTAGTGATCTGTACTAAAGTTTCCTTCTGTTGTCAGCCATTTTGGAGGCTTTGGCATGCTCCTGGAAGTGACGGGCGTGGAGTTATAGGTCTGCTCTTTTATCTTAAAAGTCATTCTTTTATAGCTTGCCTGTTTAAAGTGCTTATTGTTTTGCATTATTTGATGCCAGGTGTATTGGAAGCCAATTTTGTTGAACCAGCACATGACAAGCAAGGGTTTGAGCGTACGACAGTTCTTTCAAGACTTGAAGCACGATTAGTGCAGATGCAGAAAACTTACTGGTGTGTTCTGTTTCATCTCCGTGTTGTGCTTTTCCAGAGTTACATGTACTTAGTGTACTCCTAATTTCTTTTCCAGGTCAACTCTTTGTCACAAAATTGGGTATGCTCCTAGGCGGAATAGGAAAGCTATTGCACGAGGTATCCTAGGTTTTCTTTTTTTATCTTATTTTTTTATCCTTCATCAATGCTTTACACAACCTTTAGTAAGGTTTGACTCTTTGTCTGGGGACTTGTGTTCACAACTTCATATATTTCACATTAATCTCTATTTTCAAAGAAGATATTACGTTTGTTATTAAGGTTTTTTGTTTTTTCTTGATTTGTTTATTTTTTTAATAACTCAGCTCAAGAAGGTGATCTTGCCTTCTGATTATATCTTGTTTCTTATTATAATTGATAAGTACATAATTATGTTTTTCAACAGAGAATTCTCCTGATTATCTTCCTTCAGCATCTCAATCGAAACATAATAGTTCCGGAAAGTCATCTGAGAAGAGCAATGGTGTTGGGCACCTTAATGGCAAGCATGATGGCAAAACCAGAAGATCTAGAAACATACCAAGTTCTTTGGAGCCATCAACTTCTGCCGAAGATGACAGCGATGATAGTGTCCAAGTTGTCCTTCCAAAGAATCAACCAGGTGGACATCAGAAGCATACTAATGGAAAAGATGGCTATCAACCAGGTGGACATCAGAAGCATACTAATGGAAAAGATGGCTATCAACCAGGTGGACATCAGAAGCATACTAATGGAAAAGATGGCTATCAACCAGGTGGACATCAGAAGCATACTAATGGAAAAGATGGCTATCAACCAGGTGGACATCAGAAGCATACTAATGGAAAAGATGGCTATCAACCAGGTGGACATCAGAAGCATACTAATGGAAAAGATGGCTATCAACCAGGTGGACATCAGAAGCATACTAATGGAAAAGATGGCTATCAACCAGGTGGACATCAGAAGCATACTAATGGAAAAGATGGCTATCAACCAGGTGGACATCAGAAGCATACTAATGGAAAAGATGGCTATCAACCAGGTGGACATCAGAAGCATACTAATGGAAAAGATGGCTATCAACCAGGTGGACATCAGAAGCATACTAATGGAAAAGATGGCTATCAACCAGGTGGACATCAGAAGCATACTAATGGAAAAGATGGCTATCAACCAGGTGGACATCAGAAGCATACTAATGGAAAAGATGGCTCTCGGGTTATGCATTCACCGCCAGGCTTTGGACAAAGAGTTGCTGAGCAAGTATGTTCTCCTGGTGGAAGCCTCAAGCGAGTTACTAGAAGTTCAAGATCAAAGGTTATTTCAGATCTATGTGCCCTTTAACCTCCAAATCTTCTTCTGGATGTCTTATTTTTAGGAAAGGGTTAGGATCCTTAATAATAGAATATCTCCAATTAGTGATATATGCCAGAGTATCATGTTAAATTGCTGCACTTGTAGCCAGTATGCTCTTTTTGAAGGTATATTCATATATGTCTTGATGAAAATTTTGAAGCTACAGGAGATTCTAACATTCATTACCATGGACTCTCACTGAACACAGTCAGTGCTTTTTTGGGTAGGGAGGGGGGTTGGTATGGCCCAAAATTTTGCGCACCTAATTGCGCTCATCAACTTTTGAAGGTTCTCATTGGGGAAAATTGCTCTTCAATAGAATTTATTTCATGGAGAGTTGGAACAGATAGTGGAATTGATAAATTTGTTGTTTGGCCCAATAGGGAGATGCTGATGAGAATGAGGGCATGCTGCCAGATAACCTCACGGAGTCTCTAGAGCAGTTAAAAGCAGAGAATCGTGAGCTTAAAGAAAGGTGCTTGCTCTGCAACCTTTGCATTATTGTTAAGCTATTTTGTAGCATTTTAGGTTCATATGAGCTATCAAAATGTTTATTTATTCAACAGGTTGCGGAGGAAAGAGGAAGAGATTTTAGGTGATTTGTTACGTGATTTACAACTTGAAAGAGAGAGATCCAAATCACTTGAAGCTCAGGTTAGATGAGATTTTGATGTTTACTGTTCCCCAATCTAGCCGCATTTCTGTGCATGAAACCTTTATAGGTGGATATGAAGTACTACTTGTTCATGTTCCTTTTTCTTCATTCTGGTAACCGAAAACATGACCTCAAGGTCCTTGGACCTTTCTGTGGTTCCTGCTATTGAATCTATCTACAGTTTATTTTTGTAATAGTAATGGTGAAACTCTGTTAGACTAGATTTTGATGGGTTCTTTAAAGAAACTGAAATACTTCTGCTCCATGTTCAGCTGCAGGAGTCGACTAGAAAAATAGAGGAACTTAACAAGGAGCAAGAAAGTTTAATAGACATATTCACGGAGGAGAGACAACGCCGTGATATGGAGGAGGAGAACTTGAGAAAGAAGTTGAAGGTGAACTTCTTTACTCAATTTTTTGCAACCTTCCCTTTAGGAAGTGAATAGTCAATTGATTTTCTTGACTCGATTTCAGGATGCATCAAATACTATACAAGAGCTTCTTGACAAGGTGCAGGTTCTGGAGAAGACAAGGTCTGTCAATCATAGGTAGTTTAAATCATCTAAGGAACTCACAGTCTCTCTTGGTTGTCCATGCTGTATATATTATGAGTGAGCCATAGCACCAAAATCCGTAGGAACGTTATTTTGGTGCAGTGGTTTTAACCTAATTGTGTTTCCACTGCTCTTGAGCTCCGGGCACACAGGCATTGCTCATTTCTTCTCCAAGTTTCGGTTGTCTTGCCTAGTAGGGTGGTTTAGAGTGAACCTCGATTCCCTATTATCTTTAGAACCTGAAGCCTCTCCCCTCTTCTTAGCTTTGAGGTGTGCTAGAATTGACATTTTCTGTTGCCTTGCAAGGTTAGGAGAAATATCAATGCCAATTTTTTTCTCAGGAAGATGTGCCACTGTTTTGTAAATATTCTAGAAAATGGCAAGACTTATTGCCCTCTAATTTCTAATTTGATGGAGATGCTGGTGACATTCTTTATTTTTATCCAACAACTTTGCAGTGATAATTTCAATATCTTTGCTGTGATATTTTACTAGTAATTGCTGCACAAGTCCCTGACCTATCCTGCCCATCGCTGTCGTTTCTTCTTTGATGAATTTTAGGATAAAATAATGTTGTTGAATCGGACAAAGTTCTATATTCTTCGACCTTTTACTTGAATAGTCACTTTTGCTTTTTTCGAGAATTAAATAAGTGTACTTCAATCCTAGTTTTAAAGTAATTTGTGTTATTTTAGGAGGAAGAAATTCATGTTGTAGGGTTACCCATTTGTTTGTCCTGTTCAAAAGATTGCAATTGTTTCTTTGTGATGTAAATTTACTTTCTTTTTGGATGTTGTAGTTGTGTGCTGGATGTCCAGTGTTTATGATCAATTAGGTAACATTCTTTTGTCCGTAACCGTTGGTACCTGTTTTTTTTGGTTTTTTGTTTCCCACCACCCGGTGTTCGCTACCACAGTAGCCGGACTAAATTTGAATTCGCAATAGGATTTCTTCCATTGGGGTAAAACACTCCGTACCCAAAAGGCGACTCAAACCCAAAACCTCTTGGTTAAGGATGAAAGAGTATTTACCATTCCTACCACAATCTTGGTTGGTATTAGTACCTATTCTTTACTTAAACTGATTTGAAATTACGCAGAGAAAGCGGCATTTATCAATTTTTTCAACTTAAAAGAGAACTTCGAAATTTGTAGTAACTAGTTTTTTGACACGTGCGCTGAACGTGATTACCAATTCAGAAAATATGTTTTATACTCTCCGTAATTATTAATTCAGAAAATATATGTTATAGTAGTAAATAGTATTTGCTTATTTAAGCGAGTATTTGAATAATAAGTTTAGCATTAATGAAAATATTTTTCTCATAAAAGTTAGCTATATTAAATAGATAATAAAAATTAAACTAATACAAACTTCAACTGACGTTATTACAAGTCATATAGACTTTTTTTCGTCTAAAATATTGAAATAGTAAATAAGTAAAACAAAAGGGCAATGTTTATATAGTAAATACATATTTTGAAGCAAACTTCATGACAATTTAAATCACACAAGTATCATTGATAAATAAAGTTATTCTTTTGTCTTGAGCATTAAAAAATAAATCTTGACAATTCTCTAAATTTTGGAAAAATATATTCATAAGCATATCTACATTACAAGAGAAATTGTTAACAAAAACAAATGAATTTACATTACATCATGTTAACTTCATATATTAGAAGATTACATACTAATGTATATATTAAGCAAAAAAATAATTATTGTATCATCAAAATTATTTTCCTCAAGTACTCAAGGTTATGGAATATACCCTCTTAGGATAGAACGATTTACTTTATCAGAATAGTGGTACCTCATATTCCGCTAGACTTCGACCTCACTGAACGACAAAAAATCACACAAAAAAATTAAAATGCAAGAAGAAGATTAAAAAAAATTATGGTTGAAAAATGAGAAAAAGTCCCTCTATTTATAGTCAACAAAGGGTAGTATGAACAAGTGTTTTATGTATCTTATCTGAAAAGTCATGACCTTTCCAACATGTCACAACCTTTGGAAAAGTCACCACTTATTGAAAAAGTCACAACTCATCAAAAAATTACAACCTTCTGAAAAAAGTCTCAACTTATCGGAAAAGTCACAACTCATCGAAAAAATCACAACCTAAGTTAGGTTTAACATTCAAGTTAGGAGTTCATGCTTTTAATGTAATAGAGATAGATAGATAGATATAGATGAACATTCTTCTAAATAGTTGAAAACCGTAGCTTTAATTTTTGGTTTGTTCATCAATTCGTCTATAAGCCTCGAAATACTTGTTAGATGTAAATCGTTTCTTGTACTCCAGTTCGAATGAGACCAATTTTTCTTTTCACATTTTTTGAAGTTTAACAGTGATCCAACGTTAGGACGACGATGTTTTCTAAAATTTTCTAGAAGAAGCTACGAAATAAGTTTGAACAATATGATAATTCTTATGTTGGAATATTTAAAAGTTGCCACTGACCCAAATCTATAGTTTGGGAATTTTCGAAATGCCAAGTTGATCAACAATGAAATAAGTGACAGGTCAATATTAAGACTTTTTAAATGAATAATTGACTTCGTCAAAATCCATTGTAATTAGGTGTTGTCAAAGAACACGAAACGAGATTCAACAACAATCATTCTGAGCATGTACAACTGATGCAAATAAAGAGAAACACTCAAGAAGAGTTGTATACTTTATATTCAAAACCCAAAAATTACAGCTGCATTTAGCTTTTTTCCCTCAGTCAAGTCACTCTGATATGAACAAAAAGTCAGACCCTTCAAAACAAGATCTCTAGAATTACTTCGGCAGCAAACACTCATCCATTAGTCTGCATCTCCACGTCCTTCCTAATAGACGCAAAGTAAAAGAGACAAATCAAGGAGGAGCTAGGCGGTGTTCTCAATCTATAAAAGCCCAAAAGAAAAAAGAGCTACTGGAAATGTTTTTCCCCTAAAGGCTATCTAGCGCTATTAAATCATTGTTGTTTTAAGTGTTTTTTTTAACTAGTGTTAAGTGTATGCTATTAGACCCTTCAGCAGACAACAGAGGAAACAGAGAGTGGGTAACGGAAAGTGTTGGCATATTGGAAGGATATAGTATGACCATTAATAAGAGGCTTCCCATCGTTGACGAGACAATCATCAAAATGTAGGCGCTTGAATATGCGAGGGTTAATAAGGCGAGCAGAGCTGAACCAACCACAGCTGAGATGGATGCCGGAGATGTCACAGCCAGAGACACAGACGTTCATTATCTCCACTGTGTACGTGGGTATCCCACTGGGTAGAGGTGCTGTAGGTCCCTGATTTATCACAATATCAGATTTTGAACATTTGTCACCCCATATCCGGTTTGTTTCCACTTCATTCCCTGTGCACCAAAAAGCAATTGCACATAATGTCAAAAAGTAACCAAAATATTCAAACAGCAATAGTAGACCTATCCTTGGTCCTTTTCCAAGTAGTTGCTTGTTTCCTTTTTTCCTATCAAATGTTGGGTCGGGTTTGACCCTGTAACTTGAGCATTGATGGGTGCAATAAATAATATTGCTGGTATGAGTTCAAGTTATAGGACATGGATTAAATATTCTTTAAATGGTCATCTACATGTATATGCCTTTTCAAATAAGAGACTTGAAAAATAAGGTAATGTTATCTATTACAATAGCTAAAGATAATCAAGACTATTTTGGCCTAAATCGAAAGGGACGGAACAATCAGAAATGCTGATATAGGGAATTGGGACGTTTAAATTATGTTTCCTTCAAGTATCTTTAATGGGAGGACAGCAATGTGCACGTGAAACACAGAGCAAATACACCATATGTGTAGAGCAGTGATAGAAGACAAGAGATGCCAAATATTCTTTTAATACCACACAAATTGGAAACACTAGCTACAATTTTATTTTACTCTTTTCTGTTTATTAGATAAAACAAATGCAGACTGATAGAATTGTTTCAACTTTCTAAAGTCAAAAGAATTGTTTGGAAAGTGATATTACATATCTGGCACGAGACATAGACTTATAAGCAGAAAAATAGAAAAATACTGAAGTTGCAGTAGCAGTTTCCCAGATTATGAAAAATGCATGCAAAAGTAATACAATGTAACCAGAGCAGAAACTAATAAAGCAAACGAGTAAATATGCATTTATATATTTTGTCCTCTTCTTCTTTTTGCCCTTTCAATTAGTTTAAACCTTTTCCTCAACTTATGGGTTACTATGACTAATATTTGTATTGTGAGTATATGACCAATAGACATGAGAAAACAAAAACTGACGTGCGCTACCTACAAAGCAAAAAATTGTACAGTAAACAGAACGCTGCCTGCCTGCTGCTGGGCTGTCCAGGGCCGTACCTTAAAGCAAAAAAGGGGGATTTCGTAGAGCAAAATTAAATTTCAAATCGTTTTTCTTTGTCGAGTTATACAACTGAATTTTTTTTGGACTAACCTTGATTAAGAAGCTTGCGATGAGGACCAACATTGGTGTTTCCAGTGACGGCTGAATTTGCTTCCGCCATGAAATTGGGACCAATAAGTCTGCCTGAAATCAAAGTCGATTTATGAAGCATTAAAGAAAAAAATCTATGGATGGATGAAAATCAAAAGCTGTAGCCGTCTACAGAATTTAATGTACACAGTTTTGTAGTTAAAAAGGGGATGAAAAAGCTAACTAATCAAATAAATAATGGAAAGATCCTCGTGTGCAAATAATAAACCATAGAACAAGCAGACCTAACAAATAAATGCAATCTCATTCATTGAAAACCGACACCATACATAACTATCTTCTTCTTCTCTCTCTTTCTCCCACAGCTGTGCACAGCATGTGATTTTTCAGATAAACAATTTCTCATCGTAAATACAATGCATACACACCTGTAAAAAACTCCGGTCCAATGATTAAGAGAAGAAAGAACACGAACACGGCGGAGGTCAAACCGATTCTGCTTCGCCGTTTCAATGATTGAGAGGTCATTATGAAACCGAATCAACAAATATATTATATGCTCCGGCCTCCCAAAGACGCAAACTCGCAAAAATTTTCAGATGAATGTTTCGACTCCAAGTGACGGAAGGAAGTTTCAGGAGAGAGACAACACACGAAGAGCCGATTCACTGTTGCCGGTCCAGCTAACGGCGGAACTTTTCACAGATATTCAAAAAAGAACTGTTGAATCAGCTGGGACTCGGTCTTTGACTGAAATCACAGAGAGAAAAAGGAAAAAGTGATATGAGAGATGCGTGAAATGACTTGATAAACTTAAAAAAGTATGAGTTGACATAAAGCAATATATATATTACTACATACTTTTTGAGAAGTTAAATGAAAAATGCTATAAACTCAAACATCAAATCAATAGAAGCGCCGAACAAGACGAAGAAGAAAGTAACAGAAGACCGAAGTTATATACAGTAACAGGAAGACCGAGATAATTAAGAACACATTCAAATAGTAAGAAAAAAGTGGAATGAACAGAGACAAAATGTGCAGAGTTTGCAAAAGCAAATAAGCTTTTTTCTGAGTCTCAATGAGACAAACAACACAGTTTCAACAAACGCCAGAAATACTAAAACAGTGGAAGCAAAAAAAAGAAAAGCCTGTATGTATAATTGCAGTAAATATGAATGAAGGTCGAGATTTCTCACCTGTTTTCGATGATCATACACACATACACGTACGGTACTTTGTTGAGAGAGCAAGCTCGTCCCGCACACACTGTGCTACAGAGACTGCAAAACTGCAGACAGAGAGAGTGGAAATTAAAGAGGCCTACAGGGAAAGAGAAAGAGAGTCGGTTCCGGACGCGTGCACCCTCTGTGTAGAGAGTGAAAGCTCAACATGCATTTGTATAGAGAGAGAGTGAGTGTGTGAGAATTTACGAGTGAAAGAATGAATAAAGGGAATCCGGGTTTTTCTCGCGGAATGTTTGTAGATAGAGAAAGGAGATAAATGTCATTAAATGCCATTGCTACAGCTGCATGCTTAACCTTGATTAAATACACTTCCCCACGCGGCAATTAGAGCTGTGGTTAGGACTTACGACCAATCTCTACCCAATTTTTCCTCTTCAATTATACTCATGGACCATGGTTAACGCCTATTGTTTTAGTACTACTAAAATAATGGCTAATCCATTTAATTTTGAATTCGTGTAATATAATGTTCATAAGTAATTTCTATAAAGTGGTGATTAAAACGATCTTCATATATGAGGATGAGTATTGGTTAGTAAAATTTTTACGTGTTTAGAAAATGCAAGTTGTGAAAACGAGAATGCTGAGATGGATGTGTTGGCATACTAGAATGAAGACATTTTAGACAAGAGTATGGCCTCTGTGGTGGATAAGATGAGGAAAGCAAAGTTGAGATTATTTGTGCGTGTGAAGAGGAGATACATGTACAAATAATCCAATAAGGAGGTGAGAGAAGTTATGGAAAGAGGTGCATTTAGGCCGAAGAAGTATAGGAAAGAAGTGATTAGAAATGATAGGAAGTATTTTTCTACTTATCAAAAATATGACATTAGATAAGACGATATGGAGAACACGAATTATGGTGGAATATTAGTAATAATTGAGCATTGTTTTGATTTTTGATAGAATAAGGGTGGTGATAGTTTAGAGTATCATGTCTAACATAGTATTTATCCTAATAATCCAGTTTATCTTTTATAATATTCTTAAAAGTAATTTTCGGATAATTTTTATTTATGATAGCCAAATAAAATTTGAATCTCAAAATTTGAATGTGTCGCACTCTTAATCCCTTACTTCTCTTTTGAAAGTGATATTTTTTGGTATGACGAGGAATGTACTCTATCCCCTTGTCCACATTTATTATTATAAGAAATTTTCTCTAGAGTTATAAATGTATAATCCTTAATTGCTATAAAAGACAAAACAAAAATAAGCAACTCTCTTGTACCATCAAAGTAAAATAAAAACTGGCTTTTACCCTATTTTTTCATTGCATTGTTTTTAAAATTCGCATAAGTTCTATATATGCGCAGTATTATTCTTAAATCTCATTTCTTTTGCCTCCACAACTTCAATGTCTAATATTACTATTAACTCTAATGTATTTTTTTCTCATATAATCTCCAAATATTTAATGTGTAAGTTATGATTAGGGGCGGACCCACATAGACTATTCTAAGTGTTCGAGTACCCATTAACCTTGCATCGAACTATATATATCTATCTTGAAATTCAAAAGAATTCGTATAAAGTTAACATAGAGCACCTAGTGAACAAATGACTTGATTGGTTCATTGTGGGTGCTTAAGACTATTTTTTGTATTGCTGAG
The DNA here is from genome assembly GCF_000226075.1 of Solanum tuberosum. Lineage (NCBI taxonomy): Eukaryota > Viridiplantae > Streptophyta > Magnoliopsida > Solanales > Solanaceae > Solanum > Solanum tuberosum. The sequence goes on from NW_006239018.1 coordinate 1,681,115, forward strand.
TCTAAGTTTGAATCTCGCTCTTAACATGTTTTTTTTTTATATTTTAAACTCCGCCATTCTTAAGCTAAGAGAGCACTCATAGCTTTAAAATTTTAAAACCGCCACTGATAATGATATTACCTTACAATAATTCTTCATAAATACTTGTATGAGAAAGAGATAGTACGTAATTGATTGTCTTTAAAAAATTTATACTTTATTTTCAAGAAAATATTTATACTCTGTAGAGGTTTTATCACTCCTAATCAACTTCGAACTAATACAACTATGTTCTTTTTCTACCACGTGACATAATGAGTGTGTGTTGAGGAACAAAAAAAAAATGACAAGTTATTTTTGACTATTTCTTAAAATGAGAAGTTATTTCTTACTCTCTTTTTTTTCCTTTTTTTTTCTTGCTTTTATTTCCCCCTTTTTAATGGTAGAATTATGGTGCATTTTTTGACGGTAGGTATTTGTTTTATCGATGAAGACGATAAAAAGCATCAGAACATTAAAGGGTTGTTTGGTTGAAAATATGTTATTTTGGGGTTAATTATATAAGGATAAGTTATTTTAACTTATATCAATATGGTATAAATGATGGGATACATAATTTCATGATTATTTAATACCTCCAATCAAACACAAGTTAAAATAATCCTACATTTTATCCTGAGATTATTACAATTTATACCTCACGTCAAACGACTCCTAAAAGAATAAGTGAAGAAGGGAATGTTTCACAACATTTTTATATTTATCAACACATACTTGTTGAAGGTTTTTCATGTATCATTTAAATATTTAATAAAATTAAATAATATCACATATTTTCTTTTTTTTTATAGATCATTTTGATTATCTTGACTAAATATTTGCTTTTTAATTTTTAATTCAATTCAATATGGATAAAAAGAACTCGTCTTCAATACGAGTAAAAAAGAACTCTTGCTCATTACTAATAACATTACTAAAAATATCTAAAATGCGACAGATTTCGTCGGATAGTCAATAATCTTTTAAGAAAAAAATCATGCAATTTCATCTTTTCCCGCAAAAATACAGAGAAAACTCTCAAAAAATATTTTTAAAACAAAAAAAAGATCATTCGCCGATTTTTATTTTCATTTTTACAAAAAAATAACAGACAAACATCGATAAAATGCAAATTACAATTGAAGAGCATAAATAAATCATAAAAATTACTAGTATTTTGTATTTTAAAATAGAACAAAATTGAGATAGAGTGCCAAAATAAAAATTGACAAGTTAAAAAAACTTGTCTTGTATGACTCTAAAGAAGGAGTGCTACAATTTTAACTTAAAAAAACCATAAAATTCAAAATAAATCACTTAAATAGAAAATAAGGAAGTAACAACTTATGGTTAGTTAAAATGGTGGGAACGAGTGAGAAATCATCTCATGCGGTTTGTATCATTTTTATTTGGGAAATTACATGAGTAAACAAATATATATACTAGTTAATTAGTTATCGTAGCTATAATTTTTGCTAATTACTACTCGCCACCAACGTTTAATCCTATTTACTAGGAGTAACTTTCGATTTGTATACTGTATTATATTTCGCTTTTCCTAATTGTACAAATAACCTTTCTCTCTCATTACAAACTTTTTACTAAATTTTTCCTTAATTCACTCAAGCACAATCAGATTTCAATTTAAAAAAATCAGTGTCTCCCTCTCAAATCATGCCCCCACAATTTCATATAACTTCTTGTGATATTTTTTTTATTTCTTTATCTCTTTAGACGGTTTCAATCTATTATTTTTTATTTATATTTGTATATTCCTCAAAAAAAAATTTCCAGATATCTCCATAGATACATACAAATCCTGAATGAACAAACTCCTTCCAAGAATGTTGCGTTTAAAATCAAATATTTAGGTGCTTCACGGTATGTGAATTGGAGGACAGTTCCTCAAATGCACGGTTGATTCGTATAAATCAGACTAATTTTAGATAAATATAAACATTTAATTGTATGCTTTTTTGTCCATCAATGGTACATATACGATAGATTCGATCATTTGTATTTATCAATTAATTTATTTGTATATGTGATTTATTGATACAATTGATTTGTATAGATTATGAATAGTTCTTAAGTGTATAAGTCCAAAAATCATTTATACGTATAATACCTCAGATGCACAATTGATTCTTATAAATCAACCCAAATTTATACAAATATATACATTTAATTGTATAATTTTTTTGTTCATCAGTAGTACATATACAATAAATTCATTTATATTTGTCAATTAACTTTGTATGTATATATGATTTGTTGATACATTTGATTTGTATAAGTTATGAAAAATTCCTAACGATATAAGTCTAACAATCAATTATACATATAAATATGTATTGTATGTAAATTATATTCTATTACATATACACATTCATTATAATTTTCAGACAATTATCTAAAAATTATATCAACAAAATTATACTTGTGCAAAATAAATGTGTAATTTATACATTTTCAGTAAACGCAATATCTAACTCAAATAAGTCAATATATACAAATATAAATACAAAATAATTGATAATAAACAATTGTTAGTATGGAGGGAGTCATATTTGGCATGAAACTCTAATGAGATACATTCCGTGATTTATGAGATTGTTTTCCTTTTTCCCAACCAAAATTACCGCCTAAATTCATTAAAATTTTTGGAAAACGAATTGTATATAATATTAAATTCATGCGAAATATACAAACAAAAATATTCATAGCTACTGAAACTATAGATATGGAGTGTAACTAGACAAGCTATAGCTAAGGAGCCTAATTAAGTTTCCTATAGTAACTATTTGTGAAAATCCTCTTTTTATTTCCCAGATAGAAGGGCATTGAAAAATTAGCTTCTTCTTTTTTCCTGTGATAACCACAAAACGGCTACTTTATGCTACCACAAAGATGTGGTATGTTTTAATTAGAGGTCTTGGTTCGAGTTATGTATTTTTTTTATACGGTCCTTCTTATGAATGGGGCTCTATGCGACACAAATCTAAAATAATTGAACTCCAATATGAATATTGAACACTGAATGAAAAATAAATAAAAATAAGACTACTTTATGTGTGCATAAACACTACAAAACACTATTGGATGTTTTGATTTCGTTCAAGAGCTATAATTTTCTAACTTAAGATTAAAGTCGTGAATTAAATTCCATAAGAGTTTCTATTTGATTAAGATTAGGGATGATAATGGGGCAATGCGGGGCGGGTACTAGATGAATTTAGTTCAACTCATAAAATTCTTGACCTGTCCTGTTCTGTCCTGCATTTTATTTTTAATCTATCCCGTTCTGCTCGCATAAATCTACTTAGTCTCACCCCACTTAAATTATTACTGCTACATACATAAAGTAAGTTATATTGTTATTAAATTTTTGGCCAACGTTACAGACCAATGTGATATATCGAATTTAAAGTCTAAACTAAATTGTTAGAATACCATAAAATTTGTTGAACTAACGAGAGATATTAATGATTTTACTTGAACAAATTAAAGGCAAAAGCGAATGATGCACGTTGACGTTGAAAGCAAAGTCGATATTTTTTTTGTGACCTCTGTTTCGTCATGTTAGGACTTTACATATATGATATTTTTTTTCCATCTTGAGATCACAAATACTTATTGAATCTACTAGTTTGGCTTTATCACATGTTTTTGCTCACTCTGTTTTAATTTAATATATTTTTTTAAAAGAAAATGTTCTCTACAAAATTTGAAACTTTTCACTTAGTAGTTAGTACAATAGAAAAACTTTCATCAAATTAGAAGCAGTAGAATACAAGAAGGAATGAAACTCGCATCCGCTTAATTTTTAAAAATTAGGGCTTTGACTCGCTCCACCCTGCATCTGCTTAGAGACAGCCCCACCCTATCCCGAATAGCTTTAAATCCGCACTACACCCACATCACCTCATAGACATCTCTAACTAAGATACTTTCTTTGATTTTTTCTGCACTTTCATATTAAAGCTGAAAATAATTGACTTTCATAATTAATTGATAGTAATTCTTTTTTAATATATATTTTTTTATAGTGCGTTACAAATAAATTTTCTCAATCGGGAATTCTTATTTCACTTTTTAAGAAACTTTTAAAATAAAAAAAGATAAATCGACTAGCGATGAAACATCGGCACAGTGATCATTATGTCAAACTTTTATGGCAGTACATTTTGTTACTCTTTTTTTTTTGTTTTTTTTTTATCAATTGTATGTTCAAGTTCCGCTTTCCTCAATTGACGGTTAGTCTTATCATTTACAAATATTTACATTTGCAATTTCATTAATTTAATGAGTTAGATTTTATTTTATATGTATCTTCTTCATTTTCTAACAATTTTGAAATGATTAGTTTTTATAAAAATTTAAAATGTTTTCAACTTGTTTTCAAGTAATTTTATCATTTTAAAAATAATATAAGCCATCTTTAACGATTCATTAACAATTTGAAGTGTAGTTCTATATAATTGTCTATGTATATAATTACTATCTCTTATGAATATTCGAAAATCATTAGACATTTAATAATTTGAATAGTAATTTATGTTTTGAATTAATTAATTATTTTATTTTATTAAGATTAAGAAGCTCTTATAATAAATGAACGGAAATGGTCAAAACTATCCTTAAACTATCCAAAATAGCTTAAATATATCCTTAAACTATATTTTGGCTCAAAAATATCCTTTCCGTCAAACTATTGGGCCACACCTACCCTTCTACTTAACGGAAGTATCTAGGTGTGTGTTAAATGCCACATGGATGCCACACGTGCACGTCGAGCATACTCTACCTCCACATAGACGACTATGGAAAAGGGTCAAAACTACCCTTAAACTATTCGAAATAGCTTAAATATACCCTTAAACTATATATCGGCTCAAAAATACCCTTCTTGTCTAACTATTGGACCACACTTGCCCTTCTGTTTAACAAAAACATCCATGTGTGTGCTAAAATGCCACATGAACTCCACATTTGCAGCCAAACACACCCCTCCTCCACATAGACGACTTAAAGCCCTAATGCCACTCTTTTTCCCCTCATGTCATCCTTTCCTTATTTGGGTATATCTATATGAATATACAATATACATTGACTCAATTCAATTTCGTTTTATTCCGATACTAATATCTTGTACTTTGAAGATCACAACTTAAACAAAATTTAAATTAATTATGCTACCTAATCCTTAAATCATATTATATTGAATGTTTCTTTAACTTTCCATAAAATCTAAAACTTCCTTAACAATCATTTAGAGCATCTTCTGGATTAGGGACCACAAAAGCTCAAAACTTGAACAAAAATAGGGTAATTGGTAAAAAAATAAAAATAAATTAAGAAATCTATAAAGACTTACTAGGTCTTCGTTGATGTAGTAGTAATCGAAGGTGTCATCCCAACTGGTCGTCAAGTTTTCCTCATTAGCGAAATCGTCGACGTTGATGTGGCGGAGCACGGTCACCACCACCAGAGAAGCCGCCATAGTCGTCTTCCCCGGTGATAAGTATATTAGGTCTCTTACAACAGCTGCTATTTTGCGTCATGGCCGTGAGTTGAATCAACAAGAAAGCTTCACTAAGATTTGTTTAAACAAAATTAATTTATTAAGAGAAATTAAAAAAATAAATTAGTGTTAATAGAATATTTAAATGAATGTGTTTATATTATACCTTAGATCGTTTCTTTTATTGTATTTGAAATGGTCGTCAAATTGCAATTTCTCTTCATCATTCGGTTATGTATACAAGTTTCCGCAAATGTTTTTTTCTTTTTTAGTTCAATATATACTTTTCAGGATGAAATGAGGGGAAAAGAGTGAAATTAAGGCTTTAAATCATCTATGTGGAGGTGGGTTGTGTTTGGCGTGCACATGTGGAGTCCATGTGACATTTTAGCACACACATGGATGCTTCCATCAAACAAAAGGGCAAGTGCGGTCTAATAGTTAGACGGAAATGACATTTTTGAGTCAAAATATAGTTTTAGGGTATATTTAATCTATTTCGAATAGTTTAAGGATAGTTTTGATCCTTTTCCATAGTCGTCTATGTGGAGGTGGGTTGTGTTTGGCGTGCACATGTGGAGTCCATGTGACATTTTAGCACACACATGGATGCTTCCATCAAACAAAAGGGCAAGTGCGGTCTAATAGTTAGACGGAAATGACATTTTTGAGTCAAAATATAGTTTTAGGGTATATTTAATCTATTTCGAATAGTTTAAGGATAGTTTTGATCCTTTTCCATAGTCGTCTATGTGGAGGTGGGGTCTGTTTGACGTGCACTCGTGGCATCCATGTGACATTTAACACACACATGAATACTTCTGTTAACAAGAAGGGTAGGTCTGATCCAATAGTTTGACGGAAAGAATATTTTTGAGTCGAAATATAGTTTAAGGTATATTTAAGCTATTTTGAATAGTTTAAGAATAGTTCTGAGTTCTGACCCTTTTCCGATAAATGAATTACGAAAAAGTGAAAAAAAAGGACACTGGTATTGAAATAGAAAAATACTACGTACAAAATTTGGATTGATTTTCGCAGTAATAAAATTTGGGAGGTTACCGTTCACCATGAACATGAATACGAAGAGGAAGCGAGAGGATATGGAGATTGTGTGGCAAACTCCCGCCAACCCACCGGAACGCCATGACTACATCTTCCGTAATGGTAACTTTTTTTCTCTTCAGTTCCCACTTTACGCTGTCTTTTTTCTGCAACAAACTTTTATGCCTTTTTTCTGCTTTACTTGTGCAGGAATACGCTATGTTAAGCCTTACTACTTCGAATTCATCTCTCATGTACGACTGCTGCTCTTTCTTACTGATTGATTTTGTCACTGTCTTAAAGAATTTGTCAAAACCCTAATTAAACCCTGTATTTGAATTCAAATTGATTTTTCAGGTGAAGAATAGGTGGGCTGGGAAGACAATTGTTGATCTCTTCTCTGATGAATTTAAAGGAAGACCTCGTGATTACTATGTATGTTGGTGCTAATTGTTGCATTTCACGTGTCTGTGGTACTTGAATGGTTGCAATTATAAGTAATTGTTTGATATGTGTTACATTTCTAGTAGGTTGCGCTGTGATTGTAGTTTTTGAATAAGAAATTACGTGAAGTCGAATTATCTGAGTGATGATAGCATATATTTACAGCTTACCTTGCTCGTCGAGCACATTTTGGTCATTTATGTAGCTAATGGATCGTGGAATTCTGTGTATAGCTGAATTTGAAGGTTTTGACTTATGCTAGGAATCTGCCGTTAAGTCTGGACGTATACAAGTTGATGGACAAAAGGTGTCTGTTTCATATGTAGTTCAGTCATCACAAAAAATTAGCCATTTCCTGCACAGGTTCGTACTGTTCAAGTTCTGGCCTCAGACAATTTGTTTATCGATACAATCCTTCTTTTTGGTTTCTTCTGTGTTCAATCCTTTAATAGATTTTGGTTTTCTTAATTTAACGCATGTAAATGATAGATTTTAGACTCAGATCTGCTTTGATATTTTCTAATTCTGTTCTGTTATGCAATTATGAGAATATGACTAACAAAAGGCTGTAGGCATGAACCACCAGTGATGTCATGGGATGTCGAAATACTATGTGAAGAACCAGATGTGCTGACAGTTTGCAAGCCTGCTTCTGTTCCTGTAAGCTAATAATGATTTTCTCGTTATACTTTTGTTTCTTGAGGAAGTGATATGTGAAGATTGCTTGGAATATGTTAAGACTTAAGAACATTTGGAACTTTGAAAGGAACCAATACTTACTGATGCTCAGAATAATTTGTATATATTAGGTGAATTTTTAAGACACTCCTTGCTGATTCTATAAATGTGGTCACCTTGAGTGGACAGATAATATAGTACAACCAATGGACCTATCATGCCATTACTCAAGTACACTTAAGAATCCATCAATTCTGAAACTATAGTGGAACGATTAGCTGGCATAACGTGAATCTAGCATGCAACACTTCTAGACCTTTTTTTTTTTTTTTTAAACTGGTAACGTGAACATTTCTTTTTTCTGTTCTGAATAAGTTTACATAAATTATGATATAGTTTTGTATTTAGATCTGATATTACAATATTGACCTAAAGAACATAGGTAAGCTCCTGTTATCAATGGTTCAACTCACGTTAAGCTCTTTTATTTCAGATAAAGTAAAGTGCATAACCATGCTCCTATACTCGCTTTTGTTTTATTTCTATTTTTCCTTTTCTCTTTTTTTCAGTTTGATTCACTGATTTTTTTGTCTAATTCTTGTGTATTTCCCATGGTTGCATAACTTGAAATTTCTTTTTATCAAGATGGCTAATGAATCTACTATGTTTGAACCCTCACCAGAAGATAGTAAGAATTAGGAGAAAAGGTGTTTTTTTAAAAAAAATATTGATCAACAAGTCAAAAGGAAAAAAAGTGAAGTTCTGTTACTAAAGGGCCTGGGTCCTGAAAGCCACTATTAGTTGTGTTGACACTCAAACACCTGCTTATATTTGTTGGCCCTTAGAAGATATAGAGAACATTGTAGTTTAAGAGGTAGTTGTGCAATGCCACAACTTTTTAAAATCTTATATCTTGGACGCGTAACTCATGTAATTACTATCGTTCCCCTGTTTCACCATTCATGTAAATAATGTAAACATCTTCTCACATATAGGTGCACCCATGTGGAAACGTTCTTCTATTGCCTCCAATATTTCAAAGACCTAGTACTTAACTTTTGTTTCAGAGTTGACACTTATCTCCATTCTCCATTTACATGCTGCATCATATTTCACTTTTGCCACTTGATTGCATGCTTGCGATCTGTTCCTTTGGAGTACTGAAGGTTGTAGATTAAATAGATTCTCACCATGTCATAACCTTTCAATGATCTAGTATTCATGTTTGCATTGAATGGCTAACTCAGTTTTGATGATATTGTTGTTTTTGCCTTACTTCACCATCCATATGTATAATGTAAGCAATCCTTCTCATTTGTAGGTGCATCCATGTGGACAATACCGCAAGAATACGGTTGTTGGTATACTACAAGCCGAGTATGGGCTGGCACCTTTATTTCGTATCCTCTGTTTCATTAGCAGCAGCAGGGCATAACTTTTTGTCCTGTTCATAATGTCATCAAATACTTTTCCTTGTTGCATCAAATGTAGCAATTTGTTCGAGTCTTCTCTTGACTCTTATATTAGCGGTTCATCGCCTAGATCGCTTGGTCTCAGGACTACTTATTTTGGCTAGGAGTGCTTCTAGGGCTGACCTCTTCAGGCAACAGGTATATTTTCTGTTTATATGATTATACTGCAATGAATTGCACAATGACAGATCACAGATACAATAAAGATAATGGATCTTGATTGCTTAACTGCTGTCTAACCACGCCTATTTCTCCTTACTGTCTGTCAACATGTTGGCTGTGTGAGACAAATAAGCTCCAAATATAACCAGATTTAGCAAAACTCCAACAGCTTTGTGCGCAATTTCCTGTTGAGAAGGTGTTAAGATAGTTCCTGTCAAAAATTTTGAAACTGATTGTTGACATAGGACGAGGCTCATTTCCAGTACACTAATCTCTCCAGTTGGTACAGTGCATATTTAGTTTTGTGACATCTGTCCACTTTAAAATCTGATGGCCAACATTTACTTAAATAACCAGCCTCTTAAACCGTGGTTAAACCTCCTAATTATCTTACTTAGTTCTTTCCTTATCTACTGATCAATCAATTTAGGCGAAAATATTGGTCAAAGATCTCTGGCTGAAAAGATATTTTTTACCGCGAAAATCATGGAGAAACGCAGCAATAATCAACAAGTTCAGAAGATTAAATCACCTAGATGGTACAGCAACAATCAAAGATCACAAGAAAATAGAATATTGGTTGATGAACAGAAGTTTTTCTGGAGATTAAGTGACGAAATCCCATTGTTACGAAACTAAAGATGAAAGCCATTGGGTTATGACTGATGAAAAAAAATTGGTCACACTCGTCCAAGATTTTCATAGTTTAGGAAAGCTTAAAGGATACAAGGATGCTTCGAAAAGAGATGATTCTTATTTTTCTTAAATCATTTCACACGAAAGTATTATAAAAAGAGAGTAAGAGTAGCTCAAATTCACTGTAGTTCAATGTTACACATTTAATTTTGTATTCAATTTAGTTTTCTACTCATATTAAAAATTAATCTCTGTATAATGTTGGAGGATTAGAGAATATAATTAGAGTTATCGGAAGAATGAACAAAATACATGAACAATCGAAGTTCTAAAATCATAAAATTGAGTTTAATGTTTATAGAAGCAGCAAGATGTAGAGATGGCAAATAAAATAACAAGATTCTTGCCTAAATTTATGCTATTAATATGGAAAGAACTAAATCAGATAGGAATTGGAAGGTTTAACCATGGTTTAAAGGCTGCTTTATTTAAATAAATATGGACCATTAGATTTTAAAATTGACAGATGTCATTAAATTAAATATGCACTGGACCAACTGCAGAGATTAGTGTACTGGAGAGGAGCCTCGTCCGTTGACATATATGATACTCATACTTAATGCTTGATTTAACAATCATACTTTGTGATCCAGGAAATGAAATTAAGCAAACTTTTTTTCTAGTACTAAATCTAATGAATAGGGAAGCATATTGCAGTATTATTTGGAGTGTGGCATTTGAAACCTCACTCGTCCAACTCAAATTTCTTAATTTGCTATCTGTGTCAGGAGACTCTTGTTGAACTAATCTAATTCTTGTTAATGGATACTGTTAGCTCTTCCAAAATTTTCTTAATAAGAGGTAGAATATCTTGCAATTGATGTTGGTTTTATTACATGGGGACTACTGTCTGCTTCCTAAAATTCTATAGCAGAGGTTCTTAAAAATTATTGTTTGATATTTTGGCATCAATATCCGAGCTCATGAAACAACTGGTGTATAATTGATGTATAGAGTTGATATTTGACCTATTAAATTGTCTGGGGTAGGACGTGGAATACCTTTTTGATTTTGGATTTAGACAGGTTATCTTTCTTCTGATGAAAAGATTCAGAGATGTTATCTCTATCTTCTATTTTGATTGGTATGTTATTTTAATCTTCTCAAGTTATTTGAATAAATCATTAGTGATTATTTTGGGTTGTTGAAGGTATTCCAGTGAATAACTCCCATCATTGGAAATACAGTATTCTTATGGGGTTGAAGTTAGCTTTGTCAGAACTTTCTTGGTTTATACATATATTTTGCACCCAATTTCATATGACCCTTTATGAGGTTCAAGTGCATTGCTTGAGAGAAGTACCTTTGAGTTACTTGTAGGAATTTTTGGTGACATTTCTTGAATTTGTTTTCTCCTCCTATTCTTGTTATTTGTCTCAGCTGCTAAACTTCACTGCACTTCTGTAAGTAGAACCGGTTCAGGTTAAAATTAAGCCAATTCCAGTTATTTTTACAGTGATAATTGCGCGGCCTGGATATTTTGCTACAAAATTCCAGTTATTTCAGAAGAGTATCTATTGATTTCTTCCTTTGCTACAAAATTGATCTTTGAAATGGTTGGGGTGGAAGACTCTGTAAGGACTTGTAAAGTTAAAATAATGTATTTCAGATTCAGAAATTCATATTTCCATCCAGTAAACCAATATTTTGCTTGATTCCATGCTTCGATTCCCCTAGGCTGGTCTGTGTTCTATCTTATGTTAAGTTGTGAACTGAATAACTGTTTCTAAAGCCTTATTAAGTACACAACTTGCTTTTTACAGATAGAATCAGGGGCAGTGCAGAAACGGTATATTGCAAGAGTAATTGGAGTATTCCCAGATAAGCAGGTATTCATTGTAAAAGCCAGGCTGTTCATCTCGCTATTCATTCCCCTAGCATCCCCTCTTTAACTTTCTTTTGAAATCTTTCTCCCTCAAAATGACCTTATCTACTTTTTTTCACCTTGCTTCTTTCCTTAGCAAGTTGTGAATGCTAATGTCAATTACAATGCTCGAGAAGGGAGGAGCACAGTTGAGGTAAGATGTCTCCTTGAAGTGTGTATATTACTAGTGCTTGCTGGCTCTTTCTAGTAGATTTGCTCTTTTATCTTTTGTCTCTTGTTTATAAAATTTGGCTCAACTTATGATATTGGTTGATTCAGCTCCAGCATAGAGCATGACTTACATTTTTGTATTGGAACAAGTCCTGAGTTGCTCGGATTCTCCAAAAATGTTGCCGCACCCGTGCTGGATCCTCCAAAAGTGCACTACTTTTTGAAGGATCCAACACGCACCCTATGATATTTTTGAGAGTCCGAGCAACATAGGGAACAACTACGAACATACAATTTACCGATCTGGAGGGAAGCTTCCTTTTAGGACTCAAAGCTTTCTTTTCGGCTGCAGAATGCTTGAATATTGCACATATGATGGAATACCGATTTTTCACTATTTCTCATTCAGCATCTACATCTTAGAACCAAATGGCAACCTATATTTTTAAAAGAGAAGCTACGTCCCCCC
>NW_006239018.1:1694732-1735893 GCF_000226075.1 Solanum tuberosum
CCCCGCATCATCCCCCAACTTCCTGTTTGGTGGCTACCAATTGGGCAGGCAGACGGAAGGATTTTAGTACCAAAAAGTTATAAAGAGAAGATTTTCTCTGCTTTATAGAGATTTGACGCTTGCAAAGTTATTGGATTTTCTTGTTGTAAGTAACGCAACATAGTGATTGAATTTTACGGTAGCTAGTTTCTAGAAAACTTTGAAGGATTCGTTTTGGCCCCTATATTTTCCATCCTTAAATTCCTTACTCTTAGTCTATCACTAAATGATAAGACCAATTATATTTATCCACAATACTAACCTGGCTGATTTGCTTATTCTTACACATGGCTTTTCCACCAGTTTCTATCACAAAGTCCAGGAAAGTTAAAAGCTGAGACCAGAACAACATTTTAGAAGACAAAATATGATTGTGTAGGTTTCTGCCCAAATGAATACACATCATTTGTTTCTCTTCTTAGCTTTTATGAACTGTTATTTAGTTCTGACTTCTGGGATTATTTTTGCTTCTGTAATTTTGTTGCTATTTGAAGTTTGCTTTGTCATTTTGGAGCCTAAATCAATTGATATTCTTATCTTGCAAATCTTTACCTCTGCATTTGTTCCTACTAGCAGCAACTCAGTTTCTACTGTTGCATCAGATATGCTGAACCACCAAGATTGTAGTTGAGAAATGTTTTTGTCCTTTTTCATTGGGTGGGGAGATCATGTTCCAACTCATCCACCTGTGGAGATCAAAATTTCAATGCAGGGCTGGACGTAAATCAACAATTAATTTTCCTTTTTCTTGTAATTGTGTCGCTGAATGATTTGCTGTGCGAAGTTTTTCAACCATTTGATTGTGCTTTGGGATTTGGAGAACAGACTTTGTTATGCTGCTTTCTGTTTCTTGTTTGATATTTTTACTTGCTAGTAATCTTGGGCAAATCATACTAGTAGGTGGGGGACAACCAGGGAAGTAGTACTGCTTCACTGAAGGGGAAGGCCGCCTGTACAAAATTTACAAGGATTAGTACCAATGGGAAGCAAAGCATCGTTTTGTGCGAACCCGTGACTGGCAGGACACATCAGGTAATTAAAATGTGAATTTGACAATTTTCTCGTATCATTTTTGTCCATTCTTCAATCTTTCCTCAACTAATTCAAAAGAGACACCTTTCTGCATTTTGTTGAACATCTCTTTGCTCTTTATTTTTATATTTTTTGAGTTGAATAACCTTTTTGCTTGAGTTATACCTCTGCTTATCATTCTAGCTCTTAATTTTTATTTATTTTTTCATAATCCATAATTAGCGTGTAATAGATATCATTTTTTGTTAAATTGCTTATTCAAATGATTTATTCCTTCAAAATAAGGTACCTTTTGTCCATTTTAATGGCCATTTCTTTTTAATATATTCTCTGGTTTAGGCATTTCTAGTGAATGCGGTTTCTGGAAATTGTCTTCGTGTTGGTTCGAGCAGTGGAAATTCTCTCTCTATAAGGATAATTAGCTTGTTATACCTAATGAAAGTTTCTTCGCAACAGATACGTGTGCATCTGCAATATACAGGTCATCCCATAGCCAATGATATGCTCTACCTGTCTGAATTCGTGTCTAGTCGCTCTGCTCAAGGATTGAGCGCAGATAGAGCTGCAGCAAAATCATGTTCTCCTCCAGATCTCATCTCTCGAACTAGTGACATGGCAAATGACTCTAATGAAGATTTCAGCATTGATCCTATGTGTACAAATTGTCCAAATCTTGCTCCGAAAGGGTAAGGATGGTCTCTGTATTGCATAATTCTTGACAGTTCCATTCTTGAGTGCACATTTAACCTTAGAGTTACTGTCCATACAGGTCGAGGGTCTGTGGTGACCCTTTAATTTTGACAAGTGAACCTGTTAGTCCTCTTAACGGTATTTGGATTCGGTTTGACCTGGTACTATTGAAACATAGAAATTTGCTTAAGGAGGGGGTATTTGGAGGGTACGTCTATTGTGAATATTTTAAACCATAAAATACCTTGATGTCTGAAAGCCAGGAGACATCTTCCTTCTTAGCTATATCCAGGTTTGCTACTTAAGCCAATTGTTCCACAATGCCCGCTCTCTCTTCTGCTATGCCTATGCCATTTAGACCTATGAGCTCATCCAAAATAATGGATTTTCTTTCTTACGATTCTCAGAACAACTAATATCCACCTTTTGTTTGCATTTAAAAAATTTCATGTTCTTGGCTAACACAACATCTTGGTTGTTTTTCACTGAAGGGAACAACACCATTGTTGTACCCTTTCTATGAATCCCTCTGCTTCTAGCCAGATGCTCAAACTTAAGGTAACAGCTCTTCCTTTCTCACTGTGTGATCAAGAACAATATAATTTAGTCAGAAGCCATCTTATCCTAAACCCGAAGATGAAGCACAAACCACTTTCAAAATAGAGTAAAAGTTAGACAAAAGAATTTGAGATGACTATAATGCCCACCAAGATCAGTATACCAACTGTTTGCTATGAAAAATGTAGGCAGAAATGTTAAATATCCTATGTTCCAATAGTTCAAGGTCATCTTGGCACCAGAAAATCATCAAAACACTGACATGCTTACTGGTACTGAGTGTAAAATTACTAGTGCGCTTTAGCTAGCCTATATTTACTGAGTATTTTCCAGACAAATTTTCTTTGTTTGCTCATCTAAGATCTTGTTTTCTTTTATGACTATATGGTTGGTAAGCTGGTGGGTTACCCCTCGGTTTGGGTTTTTGAGGGGCTATATTGTGAATTGTGACTAGACTAGTCTGGTGGTTGTTTCAGTTGAAAAAAGTATAACTTGTGAGCTTGCTCTTGGTTGTGGAAGCCTTTCTCATATCTGGCTTGATGCCCCTTGTTATTTCAAAATGCAGGTATGAGGGAAATGAAGAGGGTCTATGGCTGCATTGTGTAAAATATTCAGGACCTGACTGGATATATGAATGTCCACATCCAGATTGGGCATCTCTATGTTGATATGCACTTTCAACATTCATTATGACTGATTTCAGAACTTTGTTATGCTCTTGGTGCTTCGTGTCTTGTGCTCCGTTCATTCTTGTGCAGCGGTATGCGCTGTGTCCTGGTTAACTCGTGGAGTTCTGGGAATTTGTTACCGGGGAGGCACCCTTAGTGTTTTGGTCATTCTATGATGCATGGTCTACTTTGAATTTGGGTTTACGAGAGGGGCTAGTTTTGTATGCCATTCAAGCTCAATTGGTTTATAAACAAGTGTTTGCAGCAATTTTGGAACAATTAATGGACGTAGTCTGTGATTTGCTGAGGTGATTTTGTTTCACCACCTTAATTTATTGGATTACGGAGAATCTACCCCTTTTGTTTGTAAAACAGCAGCACGTAACCTTCGGCAATTAATTGTTGACTGGTTCTCTGTTGCAAAATTGCAATATCAAGAAATAATCCTTATTTTTACTTTCTATTGTTTTGTTTGGCTACGTTTTCCTGTTTGAAGTTTCTTTTTGTTTAGTTGATTAGATCTAAAAGAATAACTCAATAGTGGCAACTATATTAATTGAAATGGCTGCTGCTTTGCGAGGAGCTTGTATGTGACGTTGGGAGAGGAGTACATGGTGATATTTTTATTCTGGAGATGGTTAAGTTAGTTATAAATAGCTCCTGGAACATGTTTCTGTTTTATTAATTCAGTCTATTGAAGTTAAATGATTACGTTTGGTATTTATAATTTGTCCCACAGTTATCATTATCTCAAGTTATGCTTTTTTGTCCATATTCAGATGAGAATTGGTATAAAAAAAAAACGCCGCTGTAACTATCATTTTCAATCATCAACAAAAAATTCTCTTTAGTTAACCCTAAGTTGTAGAAGTAGCTTAGCTGCAGTCCTTTATGGCCAATCTGCCTTTTTTTTTTTCATCAGTAATACACACAAGCGCCATTTTCCACCTGGTGTCTGTGTGTAAATTAAGCTTTGATTAAATTCGGAATGTGCATTGCAAGACCCATTCTGGGGTGGTGCTCCTAATAGGATTTTCTCTATACCCAAATTTTGAACCCGAGAGAAAGAGGAAGTGTTAGTTTGAGCCATTCCAGGCTGCCTCCCTTTTTATGCTACTTTGATAGTCCCTATCTACCCAGCCTCACCTCTCATTGAAGCTTGTTGACATAAATATGCCCTTTCTTCAAAATTATTACTTTGTGAATTTCAATGACTTTTCCAATTACTGTAAATTTTAAGCCAAAAAATAATGAAATTAGTACTGAAGATTATGGAATTTCCCCTAAATGTCTGTCCTTTACCAGACCAAAGCATTAACTAGAGCAAGTTAAGCACTAATGCATGTACTAGATCACCTAAGATCCTTTTTTTTTGCCTTAAATATTTATTTTCGCTTTTTTCTTCCACCCTATTCCAGAAGGATAATAGTTCCCACTTACGCTCTCAATCACTTGAACAAGTGAAGTAAACGAGGGGTATTTTTGTACAAATTCCAATACTTTAAGGGTATTTTAGACCCTTCTCCGATAAATTTTTGGTTATTTTCACCTTTTTACCACTAGTTTTGGAATATGCCACGGAATCTTCAAGACTTCATCTCCCATAAACTTAGGATTTATGCAATTTATTCCATCGAAAGACCTCTTTTAACATGTTTGAGAATGTTTCATAAAGGATTGAGCACAAACCACAATGATTGAGAAAACCTAGTAAATGAAGGAGTTTTTACGAGGTAGGTCAAGATTTTAAATTTGTCACGAGTTTCATACCTAAATTAACACTTTTTTCATGAGCTGAATTTAGATGTATTTTTTTACTATTAACTCTTTATTCTATCTTTCAAAATAATTTTAAATATACTAGAAATGTATGATGGAGGGCCAGAAGGTACATTGTCCCTAATCTAAACGTTGAGGGTACCTTAATATTCCCCCACTTTGATATTTGACAATTTCCCAATTTTTTTCTAGTTCAAACGAAACCAAAACTGCTGATTTTTAAAGCTGTTCCAGAACTTGCCTAAACCTATAGGGATGGCAGCATGAAATTAGATGCTAATAGTAAAAAAAGTTTCAATTATGCAACCTAATGATAAATATTAATGAAGTATGTTCGAACAATTCGATCAAATAAATCAGAACAAGTCTCTAGCAGCCTAATTAAAGGAAAAAGAACCCTATTGATAATTCATTAATTAATTAATCAAGTGTAGCCTAATGCTAGTGACATAATTAGATTCAATGTATCAAGTAAATCATAGGAGGATCCCCTTGTGTTTACTGGTAGGACAATAATTTTGATAAACTACTAAAATTAGAGAACTTAGGGATCATTTCATAAGGTGTATAAAAGAATAGTACTGAATCATGATGTATATTTGTAATGTTGAGTTTTATTTTTTATGTGATTGTTTGATTTGCTGTATTAAATGAATAGGGTGTATTATAACATAAATGAGTATTGAATATATAGTATATTATTATAAGAATAAGAATGGTATCCCACATTGTTATGCTTATACTATATATAAGAATAATACTTTTGAATAAATTGAAAATACTAACAATGGGGATGATTAAATAATATCAAAACTAATACTTTCTACCTAACGACTAGTTAGCGGTAGAACCCAATTGGATAAATATTCAACAACATAACATTAGTCGAGTATATTTGAAACATATATCCGATCAATTGTAAATATGGGGTCTCCATGTATGTAATATGGTATGCGATGGTTCGAATTAATTCTGACAGTACTTACTGGAAATTATACTATTGTGCAACTTAATTAGTTATGACATATTACCGCTATATAAATTCTTTTTAATATTTTTATATTATTATATCATTGGAAGAATATTTAAAATATGAATTTTATAATCTTGAAAGTATGATAAAAATGATCTGATAGAATGGGCAAAATCTATCGTAATGATGGAGGGGTTGAGGCGTCACCCTGACGTGTGCATTGCTCCAAAAAATCCAATCTTACAAAAGAAGGAAGTAGATATTTGTTAATAGCGAGAGTAGACACACATTAACTTAGGGTGGTCAGTTGAATATCCTTGTCAAAAAATTATATTTTCTCTGTCTCAGTTTATGTGATTTACTTTCCTTTTTAGTCAGTCTCAAAAAGAATGACACGTTTCTATATTAAGTAACAATTTAACTATAAAATATCTATTTTACCTTTAATGAAATGATTTACAACCACACAAATTTCTATTATTCATTTTGGACCATAAGTTTTAAAAATCTTCTTTTCTTTCTTAAACTTCGTGCTGAGTCAAAGTACCTCACATAAAATGGGACGGAGGGAGTAATATATATATATATATATAAAGTATATAGATCAAAGATTTATTATTTCATATATAAGTATATTAAATGTTGGATACCATTAACAAAATTTCTGACTCCGTCATACCCTACTAGTGGGATTAGAAGTAACTAGTAGAGGGGACTACTCCTTTAGAATGTAAATGATAAATATTTTTTTAATCTAATATATTTATGTAAGTTTCCCAATATAAATTATGGAGCATTTAATAAATCAACTACAAAATATACCATAAAACTGTTGTATTTAGCCATTGATCAAATGCCTAATTATTCTTTTGAGCTCTAATCGGCCCGAAGCATGATATTTCTTCAATGTCATTCTTCATTAAGTTTTTAACTCAACTCTTAAAGCTCTACCCATTGTGGTGGAGTGGTAAGTGCTCCTTCATCCTTAACCAAGAGGTCTCGGGTTCGAGCTCCCTTGGGTACGGAGTCACCTTTGTTAGGGAGCGTTTTATCCCCTAGGACTTTCCGGCGTGAATCCAGATTTAATCGGGCTCAAATGTGGATACCGAACCCCGGATGAGAAACCAAAAAAAAAAACTCTTAAAGCTCTGTGTAATACGTAGACCCGCGAGATAGTCTGCTATCATGGTATATATTCGTTTCTCTATAACAATAATATTGAAAAGAAAAGTTATCTTGCGGGCTTAGATCGATCCTGAATGTTTATAACTTAAAACTCTTTTATGGATACATAAATATACTACATTAGACTTTGTTACAAAGAGTTATATATGTCACAAATCAACTTAATTAATCAAATGACATAAAAATTACTATACATTATACAAAATTTAATATTAAATCAGATGAGAAATCGTAACGTACACATTTCTCTTATGTATTACTCTTTTTCCGTCCTTGTTTTGTCTCAATTCTGAGAAATAAATATGATACTGCTACTTCAAAATCGAAGATCTCATGAATAAAGTATATCAAAGTGGAAAAGATAAAAACTAAAGCATACAGAGATGTATACCTATAATTAGGAGAAATATAACAATCGTGGAAGAAGGAAATGTTTCAAAGTCAAAAAGGTGAGAGAGAGTGCAACTGAAATCTTGCTGTGATCCCATTTAATTTAGATGGAATATTCTTGATCTTCATAGTGGATGGTATACACTAAACGTATCGTGGCGAAACTAGAAATTTCATCAGAGTGTTCAAGATTTAATATGTATATGCAAAATGTATCTACAAAATAATTCTTGACATATGTATACCTATGTATGCACCATTCAAGAGATTTTATTTTGTATATCTTTAATTTATAATTTTTCTTTTAGTTTTATGTCATTTTTACAAGAATCATTTTCTACTATACAATTTGTATGTGGACATAAGAGAACGTTTCCTCTACTAGCCGGCCCCCTTTATGACTACTCTGATCATAATGCTATAAGTTTCCACAACATTTTGGTAAAGATTAGGCGTTAATACATCCCGGTTACTCCTTAATTAATGTATCATTACGTACGCATCTAGCACTAATTGATGAAGATAATCTGTTCTAGTTTTTTTTATTCTTAACCACAAAATAATGCATGCATTATGAGGAACTGAAAAATAAAATAGTGTTTTATGATATTTATCCATTACAAATATGAATACCGGCATTTGAGGACCGATAAATCAAGAAAAAAAAAAATAGAAGACTAACAGGAAGAAAAGATTTCAGTTAAGTTAATCTCCGTATAAAAATGAAAACTAATATATAGGAGATGAGATATAATCATGATTTGAAGTTTACGAAATTTTATATTACATCAAACTTATTAGATTCCAAAACTAATGCATATATTACATCGAACTTATTATCATATTTAAGTCATAAAATGTGTTCTCTCTACCCGCTAGAACATGCAAAATAGTTTTAAAAGAATAATAACAATCAAGCAACCATTCAATTCAATCTAATAGATATAGCAACTTTTTAAAAAAAAGAGAATAAATATGAATATTATCTATATTTTGCATTAAATAAATGGATATTCAAATGATAATACGGATATTCATATTACCAATACTCATTTGTGCGCTCGTTATTTTTCATGAATTCTTTCACTGTGTTCTAAGCTTATTTTGGCTTTTAATTTGTATCCATACTATCTATCGGTTAAGTATCATTTTAAATATGAGCGAGTCAAATATTTTATTCTTTTTCTTGAACTCATTTTGATCCGTCCATATCTAATTTATTTCATTCGTTGCCATTTCTATTAACAATTTAAAATCCTAGATGAGATGACCATAAAAACATAGACAATTTGTTCTAACAAATTAATCATGACCTCACCAAAACCACCAAAACACAAGTCTGAAAACCATCAGTTCTTTGTGAATAGTAACACTAGTCACTAGCTCCATGCTTCGTTAAAGCAAAAATCTAACATAAAATTTGACCAACATGATTGGCTATGCATATTCATTATTGTACTTGAAGAATATCCAATATACTCCTAAACTTTGTCACCATATACGCACGAGATATTGATATGATATAGTGGGCCTTGTATTCAAGTTGAAATTATCTTTTGCTTTCTAGTCATTGAACACTATACATAGAATCTCAATCTCCAAGGATTTTTCCATTTTTGGCTTAGGCATCTACTAAAGAGCTATCACTTGGAGGGAGAAATATATCAAAACCATTAAGTACTTTTGAAAAAAAATAAATTATTCACAAATGTGAAAGGGGTTGAACAAGTGGATTTAGACTTCATTGAAAGAAAAAAGACATTACCCTATATCTATATCTCCTTTGCCTGCCATAAATGCTAATTGATTTTTTTGGCTAGAGATAGACATGATCGGTGAAAATTCATGTAATCGATACTAATTTATTCAGATTGATGCATTGTTATTGTTATGATGATAGTTATAATATGTACTGCTGTAACTACTCCTATTAAGAAAAATTGTATTTGGTCATCTTGATCTTGTCACATTAATTTATTCGTGACACAATTGTTACAACATTATTAGATATATTTTAAAATAATTTACCAAAAAAATTACTTTTATTCTACTTTAGGATTCTACATGAATGGTATAACATTAAAATTTCCTTTTTAGTTTAGGAATATTCAATAATATGTCTTTCACGCCAATTAACTAATGCACTAAAAAAAAAAGAATTGAAGACATATAACTTCGATAGCTAAATAACAAAATTTAGTGCTAATCATATTTAACAATTGTTTAATGATAATTTTTATTAAAAATGTTAGCTAAAATCAAACTATTTTGGTGCAGTCACTGTCATCTTTTGTGCTGTTATGCTGGATTTGTCGCGCAAGATATTTATCATTATTCAAACACGCATGATGGTGTATTACATAAATTGGATATTATGAATATAAACCCATAAATAAACATAACGAGTAAAACAAATAGAGAAAAAAATCATTAAGGGTCAATTTAATTGCCAATTTATGAGATCAACAGAACAAGTGTAAAGTTCAATTTTTAGGATAATATTTGTAAGCTTGTGGTAATTTGTCACTAAGGTTCTTATTGGCTATTAGGCCATTGTAATTAAAAAGATCAGTGGGGTTTCAAATTGACCTGAAAGTTGAATATATATGCAAAAAAGGAAAAAATATCACTTTTGTAAAGTCAACATTCTTAAGCACGAGTATTCTGAGTTGGGAACATGAATTGTGGTGAATAATTGAGATTTTTTATATTTAATTAAAAAAATTAATTGAGTTTCAATGTAAATATTAAACATCAAATAAAAAAGAGCAACTTTCACATATAGCAAACATAAAAATCATATTTATATGTTATAGCTATAGTTTGCATAATTGCGCTCCATAGCAAATTTTATATTTGCTATGGAGCTTTTGATTTGTATATTTCGCTAGATACATCCAATTTATATACAAATTGTTCAGTTTTGTATAAATTCATTTATACAATTGGATAATTTGTATATAAAACGTTTCAGTTAGGCTTGGTCATTGTATGAGTACATATAGCTATAATTTGTATATGTACGTGTTCTTTGTACAAGTGTATATGTGAAATCTATATGCAAATCTCTCTCTCGCTTTATACAACATAAATTATACATTGTAATTTGTATAATTTGTATTTGTATAAAGCGAGCAAGAGAGAAAGACAAAAGAGAATTGGGCAGGGGAATATCTGTATTTGTATAATTATAAGTGTATAAGACGAAAATATACGTGTTTGTATTTGTAAATACAGTTTTCTCTCGCTTTATACAAACACAAACACAAACACATTTTATACATTTGTATACCGAATGAGTAATTGTATACCGAAAATGACTAATTGTATACCGAACCAGATGACAAAAAAAGGGATGTTTGCTGCGAATTACAAATAAAATAAACTATAGCTATAACATTTAATTTGAATTAATAATTTGCTATTTCATACGATTTTTCCAATAAAAAAACACCCTGATTTAATAATTGCTAGCAATTACTATTAGACCCAACTCTTCCATTTTATTATTTTTTCGCCATATAAAAAATAATTTTTTAATTGTTCACTTTAATATATATACTCATCTACTCTTTATCAAAAATATCTTAGGACTTTAAATTAAATGACTCAAATCATCATATTACTTAATAAAGGTTTTACAAAAATATTCAAGGATGTATATTGCAACTAAATGGCTAACATTTTATTAACTAGAACTAGTCCACACTTTCATAAATAACAATATTATTACGTGAAGTTAAAGATTATATATTTTCTTTAAAAAAAATACTACACTAAATACAAGTAGCAGAGATAAAAACAAAAAAAGAAAACTTTAAATTATTGTTGTTACTATGTATATGTATACATATATTTAAAAGTATATTATTAAGATATGACTTTAGATCACTAATTTTATTGAAATGTTTTTAAAGTATGAGTAAATTTTTATAAATGAAATATTATCATATTATTTTTAGCTTGCATTAAAAATCTTAAAGTAAACAACGATGTTTGTGTTGTCTAATATATAAGGCGAACCTTTGATTCTTTCGATCGGGCAGACCCACACCGCTGTCAAGGCATATGAACTCATGGAGCTGATAAGGGATATGAATCAATTACCTAGAAAACTTTAATATTTTATATAGGTTAAATTTTGTTCCACTAAGTGAAATTTTAGAGTATTAAATGTAAATGTTATCATCCTTTATCAATAAGAAGAAGATTTTAAATAATCAATTTTTTTTGAAGTATAAGAAATTTATGGTTGAAGTTAACAAATTGTAAAAGTTATTGAAATAATGTTGTTAAATTAAATAAATTACTAAAAAAATAGATCTTTATTAACCGATTTTAAAGGTAAAAGGAATGCCGAACTCAATCTCTCCCCCTCTCCTTGCCACACAAATAAAAAATAGTGTTGGACGAATTTCAATAGTTGGTAATATTTTTATATTGTCAATTTTTGTGTAAAATTTTAGGTCCGTCATTACTTTTAACTTCAATTCAATTCTTTGATTGATTTTTTTAAATTTCGCTTATGCAATTTTAAACTCAAAATAGGTTATTTTATATATTATCTTTAAAAACTAGACCACAAACTAAAAAAAAACAGTTGTCGTCTCAATGCAAAATGCAAATTGATATTGTCATAATTTTTCATAAAGTAAAAACACAACAATAAGAAATGAATGAAAAAACCCACTAACTCGCCACCTTAAATTTTTTATTTTCTCAATTCTATTATATTTGAAGAATCAAGAATTTGCTAGGAATTTTAAATTGAAGAGGACACAAATCAATTTATAGTGCACGAGTAAAAAAAGCATTACTATGTACCTTTGTTTAATTTTTTTATTTTTTTATTATAGCAACAAGAAACTAACACCTTGTTTGGAGTTAATATAAATACAATGTTTGCTTGATTGTTACTTAAATTTTATTCTATTGTTTAAATTCAGTGTTAGGGTAATGGCAAAAAGACTCATTTTGTGTAACGATCGATTTGGTATGATTACGTTGTTATCTTAATATTTCTTATCATTTTGTCTTTATTTATTATTTAATAAATCTATTTTATTCATTTACCCTACCTTTTCATAGTAGCTCTATCTCGTACCCTACAAATTTTTGTAGATTTGTCACTCAAATTATGGATATGTGACATTATGTAACGACAAAGAGCAATAAAATCTATCCAAAAATTATATTCATTGAAACTATACAGTATGATACAATACAATACAATTATGAAACAATATATAACAACCGTCCGAACAAAGTGTAACTGACAATCACTATAGCGTGCTCCTAATTACTGTTTTTGGTACATATCATTAAAATAATAGAAAACAACATGCTTGAAGGACTATAAACTAACTGATATTAATAATTGTCGTCAACAAACATAATAGGACTAATTGAAGGACCAAAAAAGACAATTTGAAGTAACCTAGCTACTAAACGCCATTTGCCCATTACAATATTATATATAGGTTAAACTAGAAAAATTGCAAAAGTGGACTTTCCCATCTTTTTGGAGTCATATTTTGTTTTGTTTGTTTTTCTTTTCCCCTCAAATACCCTTTAATTAAATTTAATGTAGTTAAATATCTTGAGAGATAGAGGCATTTTTGCATGGCCAAACACGTAAAATAATAATACTATATAGTTGTCATTTCCATATACTTCAGCGCTATATAGAGACAAAATTAAAGTAGAAACGGATTTATGCCGCTCTGTTTATAGTAAAAAAAATTAAACCTGTATAATACTATTAATTACTTGCACGTTATAAGATAGTTTTTTAATTTTTCATTTAATCGTCCTTATTCAGTAATTTTAAGTTTAAAAGGAAAAGAAAAAAGGAATATGGGAATTAAACAAAAAAAGATACTATATATTGGAATAGAAAGATTCATTCATTAATACGTTAGAATTTAGATACAATTAGAATAAAATCAAACGGATAAAGACATAATCAAACTTAATTAGGCACACACAATCAGACCTATGACTAATAATTTTCAAGTACATAATAACATTAATTAGATAATTATCACTTAATTAATTAACCAAGCTTCTAGACTTCATGATAATTAGGAGACCTCTATGATTGCCTTTGGCTTAATTATCATGTCCTCATTAATAATCACATTAAGTTGAGGCAGGTTAATTTCATTCTTCAGCTCATGAGCAGTAACCATTGGAATTATTTCTGAACACACCATTGCACTCAACTTCACAACATCAATAATTTGCTCTTTCAGCATTTCTTCAGAAAGCTTAAGCTCTTCATCAACAACAGTTTCTGTATTTTCTAATCTCACTTCTTTGGTCACCTTTTTTGCGTTCTTGTAAATCAAATAAAGAGTCATTTGAATCACTCCAAGGCTAAATCCCAGCACGTTTGGTATCTATTTCAAAAATAAAATTAGAAATCATTAGGACATTTTAACAAAATAAAAATAAAAATTGAGTTTTTTTATTTTTGTTTAAACTTACAGCAATATTGTAATCTTTGCGTAGTAGACCATAGAAAAACCACATAACGGCACTTAATGTCAGAAAAAATGATAGTTGAAATGGCATATACTCCACACTTTTGGACCTTATAACTTGTCGCTGCATTCAAAAGAAAAAGAATATTCAAATAAATGTGAATTTAACGAAAAATATTTATAATACTCTAATAATTAAGATGTGTGCAAGTTGGCTCAGATACTTACGAGAACACCTAAAGGTGCAACGAAGACGCAGAAAGAAAATATAAGGCAAATCCATCCGACAATTTGAGCACGGTTGGAGCCTTTTGAGAAAAACTGAGTTAGCAGAATGATTAAGCCCAAACCAACGACGTTCATTGAAAGAAGCAGCTTCACGGTGTCCATCTAGAAGAAAAAAGTTCAATAGTTAGTTAAATAAGATTTGAACGTACAATATCGAGATTTTTTTTATACATGTTATAATATGTACCTTGGCTTTTTTGGTGGCATAAAAGAGGAAGAAGCAAATGTAGAAAGTTTGAATGAAACAGCCAACAGAGTTAATGGTAATGAGAAGAGTTGTATCAGGTTTAAGAAATGCATAGTAAATCCAAAGCATGGCACTGAATAATCCAACCACGTAAGGAACTGATTGGAACCCTTCTGTTGATTTCTTCTTGTAAATCTTATAAAACGTTGGCCTGCAATTAACAAAATATTTAATTAAACTCATAACGTTACGTTGTTTTTATTTTCGAAAAAAGAAGAAGAAAGAAGTATTGACGTTGCATGGTTGAAATACTTACACTGGAGCAAGGTAGACCATGAAGGAGACAATGTTGCCTAAAATATATAAAAAGTAAAAAAATCCAATTTAATGATTGTATTTAGAATGAGGATAACATGAAATTAAATCAAATCCAAGAATGGATTTCTAGACAATAATGTTTATGTATATAAATGAAATGTGTTTCAATACGACTGTTTTTTAGTGGAAAAGATAATGAAACGAGGTGATTTCCATGCAAGAAACCATTAAATGCACTAAAAGAGAAAATAAAATAACATAGACACAATATCTTTGTACGTATAACAACTAAATCTTATAGTTTAGTAATATCAGTGAAAGTCTTTCAAATGGTAAATGAACCCCTTAATTTCTCTACCATTTCTTTTATGAAAAGAAGTAGGGAATTCGAGGCTAGGATTTTGTACGTCTATTTTGAAATATTTTTGGCGGGATAGAGTGGAAGTGTTCATGATAAATAAATAAATATATTTGTATTTTCTTTTACCTAGGAGGCCAAATACAAAAGCCAAATGAGTCATCATATTCTCTTCTAAACAGAACAAATAAACAAAATTCTCTAACTCTTGTTAGTTAGTAAAAAATAATTCTTTGTATGTAGCTTACAAGCACATTTTGAACAATGCAAGAATGAGCCATTTATATAGTGGATCATGATTTAAAAAAAGAGCCTAGATTCAAAGACCTAAAGTCTAATGTAACACAACAATCCTTTTTCACTTTTTAATTTTATTACTCTATTATTAACCTTTACAGTTGTTAAAAAGCAGTGTATTATTTATGAGAAATCCAAATTGCTTTCCTAGGGCTAATGCTCCATTTAACCATATTTAGTTATTTTCTACCTTGGACAGAGCCCCTTACCAGCTCATATAATGGAAAAATACTCAAAGCCAAATTGGACCCCACATTTTCCTTTATGATGTGTCAACCACCAATCCAATTGGCCTTAAGGTTTACAACTCAGACTATAACAGTTTTGGTAGGGTTTGATACCTATAAGTTAAAAGCATAGTAATGACCTTATTCAGTAAATTAAAAGTTGAGGTGAGGACCAATAGTGTGTTGCCATGTCAGCATCAATAATATATGTGGAGGAGGAATCATTCACCAAGTGTATCCACTATATTATTATTAGTATTATTTTATTAAACTTATTATAATGTTCTATGTATTTTCTTTAATTTCCTTGTTGGGTTATATTTGAATGTTGCTATGGATCAGCCTGCTTTTTCCTATTGAGAGATATTCAAATTGTCAAAGTTGTGAGCAGCCCAACCCACTATTACTTTATGAAAATAACAAGAGCTAAGAATTTGCCCACATAAGTTTGTTCAGTTCACCTAGTTGCCATTTGCCAACTACAAGGAATTAACTATAAAATTTATCGATAATTTCTAGCTAATTTGTCCTAAAAATGCTCCTAGCTAATTGAATTTTCTTATAATTCATAACTAAAATAGCTTGACTTGTCAATCCAAATCAATATAAATTTTAGTAGCTAGCATCACGATAAATATAATATAATATTTCATTACTTGCATTTTGTTTCTGATTCTCTTAATTAATCATGTTGTCACAAATTCAATACAATGTGAATAAAAACTCCATTTAATTAATTCTGCATTAGAGTGGAAAATTAAAGGTACGTATAGATATTTATATGAGTCTGAATTATGTGAATTCAAATTTGAAATACTACAACAATTCATTTGATTTACTGTACTTAACTATATTATTATTATTATTATTAATAATAATAATGATTTTTTTAATACATATACATAATCTAAGTTAAACTATTAAGTTAGAATGATTTCATAGCAACTTTAATTACTCTACTTTTAAGAGTTATTAATTTGGTTATATAGACCTTTTCAAATTTGAAATTTCAATTGTTGTCAGATCCATATTGATTTTAAAAGTTTATTCTGGAGTAGAGCAATATATTAGATCATTTCACTTGTAAAAGTTCAAAACTCCACCATATATTATATGGAGTAGATTTTTTCCTCGGTTAATTTTGTGGGAGAGATAAAAATATAGTGTCTTAACAATGAATATGAAAGTTACAAACACCAAAATTCACACATCTTGTCGGATCAATAATTATATTCCCTAAAATTGAAAGAATTATTGTTTATGCATAATGATTAATAGGAAACATCCTTTTGGCCAGAAAAAATTAGTTAGAATTTAGCCAAAATGGTATTTTACCTATGTTATTTTATCTTTTTAAACATTTTTACCCTTTTAACTTTAATACATTTTAACTAAAAAATGAAAAAAAAAATCAATTTATTTTAAAATAAAAAAGATATTTCCCGATTAATATTTCCTCCATCCTATATTAGTTGATCACTTTTTCATTTTGCACGTTGCTTAAAAAATCATAAATAGGAAGATGATTTTACTAAATCGCCCCTTAAAAAAACTTGTTGAGAATTTTACAAACAAATGTGAACACTTTCCAAAAAAAATTAATTGTAAAGTAATATAGGAAAAAAATAATTAATGTATTCTTAATTTAGTAAGGTGATAAACTAATATGGAATTGAACGGAGGAGTATATTCTGATACAAAAGAATTTGTATAATTAATTAATTCAACCTTTTGAGATTAATCAATTCAAAAGAGACATTGAGAATTAAAAAAAAATGTGTGGCTCCCTGAATGTTTGGAAAAGATAAGCTAGGACTCAGTTGTAATACTAGTATTCCCACCATTTTTTTATTAGTTTGTTATATTTTTTTAGTCCATTTAAATAAGAATGCCTCTTTTCTTTTTAGGACAACTCTTTAATCTTATCTTTTCATATAACATGTTTAAGATCACAAAATTAAAGAACATTTTGGTACATTCTACCTAACTTTAATTCAAAACCTTAAAATATACAAGTTTTTTTTTATTTTCTTAAACTCCATGCCAAATTAAACCAGAAGGAGTATTTGGAAAAAGGCTGAATCTCCGACCTGTCAAATTGAGTCTAACTTAAGTAGTGGTATATTATAAAATGAAGTTTTTCTTCGTCCGTTAGACCTCGAAAAAGTGTAAATTAGTGTGCCAATGTTTATTCGATCTTTTATTACTGGGATATTCCATATTTGACTACTATTCAGTATTGAGTATTGACAATCACAAGTTTTTAGTTATTTCAAAGAATTATTCGTCACCAAATGTTCGTTTGCAAATTCTGTCAATTGATTCTTCACTGAAAAGGTTTAGCTTATAGCCAGTTAGCCACTAGTATTCTTCTCATATTTAATCGGTCAGTTGAACTGTGTGACTATCTCATTTAAAAATTTAAGTTGATAAAAAGATCACACTTTTATTAGTTAATTGTATTTTCAACAAGCCCTCTCACGTGGACTTTTAATTTTTTTCATAGGTCAAACACGTGAAACTCCTTTTTGATATGAATGATTATGAAATTCGATTTTAGGACCTCTGTCTGTCTCTAATATAATGTTGAAGTGTGTGAGTGTGAGTGTGTCAATCTCATCTAAAAGTCTGTCAAAGAAAAATATAGTTTTTATTAGTTAATTATATTCTTAACACGGATAATCGGGTTCATCAAATTGCATAATTTAAATATCAAAATTATTATTTGAATAATGAGGCAGAAGGAAATTAATGCTTCCACTTTTCTTGCCTAAGCTATTCGTGGGTATATTTTCTTGATAAATACTTACCGCCCCCGCCCTTCCTTTTTTTTTTCTGCTATAAAGTTTATTGGATCATTAAATACTCTAATTCTAAACATGAAAATAATATATTAAAAGTAAAAAATTATGAGAAAGTTTTATAAATTATATTATAATAAATATTTTATGCAAAAAAATACTTATAAAAATTATTTACATAACTTTTTTTTTTAATTTTAAAACGGTACTTTTCAACAACGAAATCTATTTTTTTTTTCAAAATATATTTTTATGGTCAATAGCGTTATATGTTTTAATCTTCAAAATGATTATAAGGTCGGGAGAAAGTAATTTTATCTTAATTTGATAATTTTAATTATACAACATCCAGAGTTTATTAAGTGATTACGTTCCAATAAATTGTTCCTCTTTATTAATAGTCTGTTTGACTAAATTTTTAGGAGGTCAAAGGTATTTATTTTAAACAGATTAAAAAAATAATTTTTCACCAAAGGATACACTTGAAAAACTTTTATAAAGCTTGATTAAAAATATTTTGTTAAATATATTGGCCAAACACAAATAACTTCTCACAACATATACTTTTCAAAAAGTATTAAAAAATAAATTAATTTTAAAAGTTTGGTTAAATAATCTATAAATGACACTTGGGTAGCTTTCATTTCAGGTTATAAAATAATATATTATATCATATTTCATGTTGATTATTGCCAACCTTAAAACAGAACTTAGCACTAGCAATTTCATTCTGCACCATTTGTCTGGTATAAATGTCACTAAAGATTCTCTCTTTATTCCTCTATTTATAATTTTACTATATGTCTATCTCTCTCCAATAATTTATTAGGATAATTCAATTACCGTTAGGATTAATAAGGTAATGTTAAACAGTTAAAGTTTGAACTTTCATAGTACTTTTTCTTAGTAAAAATTTAATTGTATGGCTTTTAACAAACTCCTCGCCTTTTCTAAGAACTTGAGTATAATCTCATGATAAGAGGTTTTTGTGGTTTGGTTGGATGATTTTTCACTAAAAAGAAGTTAAATTAATTAAGTTATTTTTTTGAAATATTGAAATTAAATTAAATTGATTTTTTATTGCTTCAGTCTTTGTCAATTTTATTGAATTTTTTGGGTTTATTCCTTTTTTCATCGTTTTTTTTAGATATAATATAGGCTTAAGTTATCAGCGTTTCTTTAAAGTTGTCAGCATAATCCACTTAGACACCTCAACTAAGACTATTACCTATTATACACTCTAATATTAAGGAATATGTATCTATTGAACATGAAATGAAAACTTTTTTAAAAAATGTTCTCCGTGTAATTCACACGCATGCAAACACAAATAAAATTACGACACATGGCACATGGACCCAGTCTCGCAATAAAATATAATTTTTTCAATCTTAAAAAATGAAATAAAACTTTCCAGACTTTATTTAAAAATCACAAAAAGATTAAAAAATAAAATCTCCCACCACCCCGCACCCCTACCTAACCCTTTGACCTTTCTTCTTCCTTTACCCTGTGAACCCTGCCAGACGCCATCAATTTCTCCATTGATAACGAACATAACAAAATAAAAATTTCCGGCTCAAATTCATTCTCATATCATCCGTTATTCTCTATTCATTTTGAGATTTTTGTGAAAATAAATGGACGTCAATAATTTATTTTGAAATTCGCGACGAAGAAAAATCGAAAGTATGTTGAATTTTTTAATATCATCTTTAATAAGTTTAATGAGTGGTGATGTTTGTTCAATCGGAGTGATCGAAAATAAAGATGGACGAATATTGATCAATTTTTAACTCCAATGTTCAAAAAAAAAATTCTTCTCGCATATTAAATTAGCAGATTCAGAATTTTTTTACAAAACATGAAGAAAAAAAAGAACGAAATAAAAGGCTAGGAATTTAATTATTTTAGAATGCTGGGTTGAAGAAGATGACCACTAGTGCATGGGTATGGCCGTGGGGTGGGGGTGGGGGTTGTTTTTCTTTTACGAAGAGATTAATATGGAACTTATTTTACAAGAGATTAATATGGAACTAATATTATTTTTTTAATTATTTAGTTAGTGCATGTCAACTGTTAAAAAATAGGTACCAACTTATCAAAAAATAAAAATAAAATAAAATTAGACTCTATTCACACATTTAGTAGCAGTGGTATACTCTTATTTTGCCATATCATTGTTTTGTGTTGAATAGACACATATTTTGAACAATTTAGGTGTTCAATAGGTACAAGTCCTAGTTAAGGTGTCTAAGTGAATTATACGAACAACTTTAAGGGGCTGCCGATGACTTAAGCCTATAATATATAACAATATACCTCCAAACACATATTAGATTGACTATTTTCCAACATAACAATATCAAATTAATTATTGAGAATATATATACACATACATACATATATGCATATAGATGTGTGTGTGTGTTTCGTGTGTATAATCAAGTAACATATGGAGATTCTTCCAAGAAAATTATGTGTTTCAAGAATTTAGTATTTTCTAAGAAATGGAATAAAATTTCATAATTTAAATTATTTTTGTGCAAAATATTTAAGATATAGTTGTGATATACCATGATCATTAATTAAAGGACCTATAATCAAGTTATTTTGAACATCATGAAATAAATTCTTGGCATTATCAAATAAAAAATTATAAATCAGACTAAAAAAGTGAAGGTAAAGAATTGGATTATTATAAAGGGAAATACCTAAATTACGAACCAAAAGTGTAAAATTAGATTAATATGCATATATATAGATATATGTATGTTTTGTAATTATATTTTTTAAATATGTAGTAATATAGTGGGTTTGGTTCAATTTTTAATCAAAATCAAACTAAATTAGATGAAATTATGACGATTTTTAAAATTTTAAACCAAATGCTACCTAGAAGATTTTAATAACTCATCCAAAATTTGGCAAGTAGCCAAAATCAAATTAAATCTAACTAAATAATATTAATTTTTATTCCTTTGATTTGATTACGGTTCTCGTGAACACCCTTACTCATGATACATTTTAAAAAAGAGATGAGATTTTAGCAGATATTACTCGTAATAATATCTACTGATAACGTGGGAACTATTTTCTTTTTTTAATGGGGTTATGGCTCGTGAGTCGTGGGCTTAACCAAAAAAGAAAGAGAAAAAGAGTCATTGGCTACAAAAATATTAGGGGGAATAAGCAAATACCCCATAAAAGTAAAATAATTACAAACATATATCCCTTTACATTCATACTCCACTAAATAATTATATTATATACCCCTCTACTAATTTCGCTTAACGGATACTAAATCAGTATCATATATACTATATTGGTATCATTAAGGCTAATAATTTCGCTGAATTGATACTAAATCAGTATGCTAAATTGATACTAAATTAGTATATATATACTACATTGATATCATTAAGGTTTCTTGTTAAGAAATTACTCATTAGTCAATGATACTGTAAGAGTATATATACTCTTACAGTATCATTGACTAATGAATAATTTCTAAATAAGAAACCTTAATGATACCACAACAATAGACATATATACTCTTATAGTATCTTTGACTAATAAGTAATTTCTGAATAAGAAACCTTAATGATACCACAATAATATACATATATACTCTTATAGTATATATATACTGATTTAGTATCAGTTAAGCGAAATTATCAATCTTAATGATACTAATACAATATATGATACTGATTTAGCATCAATTAAGCAAAAACTATCACCCTTAATGAATGTGGGGTATGAACTATAATTATTTATGAGAGAATGTGTATTTCAGGAATTACTTTTGATTTGGGTATGAACTTGTAATTACATTGAATTTTATGGCCCATTTATGTATTTTTCCCAAAATAGGGGTATTGGTGCTTTTGCATCCAGGAAACGTGACCTAATAGTCAATGAAATAGTTAAAAATCTTGAGGTCTCAAATTCAAAATTCAACTGATACAAAAAATATTAGGTGATTCTTTTCATATGTCCTAACCTTGGTGGACAGAATTACCTGAAACCTATTGTTGGTAGGAGGTGACATGTATTTCGTGAAATTAGTCGAGACTCATGAAAATTAATTCGAACACTAATTAGTCAAGATTCACGAAAATTGATCCAGATATCAAGATCATAATTTTTTTAAATTATTGGTGCTTTAATGATCGGTGTGGAGCATGGAAAGAAAAGCATATGTATGGGACAGCCATTTACGTCCAAGACACTCTTTTTGCATGACTTTTAAATACATTATTGTTGCTCATATGAAATTTGATTTTATTATTCATTTTAGATGTCTTTTAATCCTACTTTCTATTTTGCACGATTTCACACCAACAGAAAGCTGAGGCGACAGGAATATAAATTATTTATATTAAAATAAATGAACAATACTGAGGAGATTCCTATAAAAAAAAAATTACTCATTAGAAAAAGGTCTAATCCATCGGTAGCTCCTTAAAGTTGGGACGAAATTTCACTTAGACACTCTAACTGAGAGATGTTCATTCTAGACATCTCATGTAGAGTTCCGTTGTGTCATTTTGATACTTTTTTTTTCAATCAACAAAATTATATGAGGTGTGTGTTACACTCGCAAATGACGTTTAAAGTGACAAATTAAATGATGACACTTGTCATTTGTGTCAAACGCAATTCTTAAATAATGAATTTTGAGTAAAAATAAAAAGTGACCAATGAATGAATAACATCATCTTATTGTCAAACGCAATTCCTAAATTTCTAAAATATTTTTCATCATTTTCATCATCTGATTGTAACTATATTTACTAACCATAGTTGGATGTTTAAGTTTGCAAAAATGGTGGCTGAAAATGAAGAGGAAAGAAGAGAAAAAAAAAATTAAAAATTGATTAAATAGGGTTTTCACGCGCAGTGGACGAGTGTATTATACTTACTAAGCCATGTAAGCAAAAAATGTCAAAATGACATAATAGGAGTCAACACAAGGTATCTAAAATGAACATCGTCCGATTAAGGTGTCTAAATGAAATTTCGTGTCAACTTTAAGGGGGCATCGATGGATTAGGCCTTAGGAAAACCTATGTTATTTTATTTTATTTTCGAAAAACTTACCCAATCCTTTTTCTTTAATCCTTTGGAAGTTGAAACTTTACAACTTTTATACTAAAAAATTTGATTTTAAAAGCATAATAAGAAATATTTTTTATTTTGATTTGAAAAGTTAACAAGTAATTTAGATTTTTTTTAATGATACAAACGAATAATACAAAACGGAAGAATTTTTTTTAAAAAAAGGGACTGAAGGGGTATTTACTAAACGTGTGAATTAAGGATATTTTGGCAGACGCACGCAATTACCTATTTAGCTAGCTCAGTAATAAATTGTACCCTTTCCGTATAAATTAAGGTGACATGGTCTGATTTGGTATTAAAAATTATTGTGATTTAAAATACTTTTTGATCCGATTATAAGTTATTTTATTAAGAATAAAAAAAAATTATTAATCAAGTAATTTTTAATTTTACAAAAACATTATTTGAAAAATTTAAAAATATATCATATAAATTAAAACGAATAAAAATAATTGATGCAACATGAACTATTGTGACACAAAGCGCAATTGCATGGCCACGTGCTCTAATTTGATGAAGCAACATTATCCCTCGTGTAGAACGTGATGAAATCATATGTTACTCCTTCCTCTCATATTTGTCTACTTTTGTTTTTACTTATTTTAAATAAATACAAATACAAAAAAATATTTTAATTAATTTATCTTTTTAAATATACCTTTTTTATGTATCTTATTTGTCAATGCCAAGATTAAGAATGAACTATTTCTTATTAAAACTATACAATGTCTATATATATAAAAAAAGGTTCTTTAAGAGTAAAACAAAAAAAACTAATTAATTTTATCTTGATTTTGTAAATTGACAAGTTTTTAATATTGATAGGTGATTTTGCATAAACAAAAGATAAATTTCAGTCATATAACTATGACTCTTTTCCACCAAAATGACATAATTTTGTTTTCTAATCGAAAAATTATAAAACTTTTACAGACTAACACAAAAAATCATTATTGCCGAAAAATCTAAAATCCTGTGGGCTGTGGGTAAGACTTTTTAAATATTTTTTATTTAATAAAAACAAATTCGAAAATATATACTTGATTGAATCGCCGATCCTATCCAAATTTGTTGTGAAGGATGTGTAACATATTACTTACATTCGAAGTAATAATTTTGTGATAAGTTCTTTCCAATTGACTATTTTACTCACTTCAATTCATAGTATTTGAAATTTTTACTTTTAAATTTTGATTTGTGCAACTGTGAGAACTCGATTTCTTGATCAATTTAGTTCCGATTGAGTTTTTTTTTGGTGTATCAAAGGCAACATCATCAATAATATAATCTAGGGGAAGTAGTATATTAATTTGTTTAAATTTTAGGAATCACATAGTTTTAATATGAAATTACAATATATCCCTATTTAGTTTGTAATTACATTAATCCCTGAAAAAGTAAAACAAACCGGATACATAATATGTAGCTCGGATACATTATAAAATAAACCGGATACATAATATGTAACTCGGATACATTATAAAATAATTTAGAATTAGGAGAGAAATAAGAGAGTTTATAGGTTTTTAGAAATAGAAGGAAATAAGGGAAACATAAAACGTGTATTTCAATAATTTTTTCTATTATTTTTTGCATAAGTATTTATTGGACTTTGTGTAAGATGTGAATTGGGCTTTGTGTGTAATGTGAATTGAGAAATATGAGACTAAATGAAGCGAAAATGAAGAGTCATTTCTCCCTCATTTGTAGAATAGGAGAAAATTATTGTACTTATGTTGAGAAACACTTTTATTAACTCTTAAAAATTAACGAAGAGAGTGCCCTCGTGCTGTTGTCTTTGTGTGATTTCGGTTCTGATTTTTAAGTTCGTTAAATATTTGTGTTAACAGAGTGAAAGTACACGAATAGTAGAAATAAACTTGAATAAGAAATTATTTTATTGCCACCACAAGTAATCAATTATGGAAAAGCCGTTTTATGCATCAAGACAACAATTTTGCCTTTTTGAGAACATGACCAAGAAAGCTAAGTCATTACTTCCATACAACACGAAACTATGAGCTAAGAATAAACTTGTGTACAAACACATACATAATTAGCCATTAATTAGGAGTTAACAAAGAGAAAATCAAAAGGAATTAATTTTTGGCTTCCACAGTTTGCAGATTATTGGGCGTATTCTCTATTTTAGCTGATGCACACACTGCGTCGTGCAGACACGACGCAATGTGAATTTTTCCAGAGGAAATTAGAGAACCAAGCTTCACTATGTCAATAATTTGTTCCTCTGTGAGTTCTGGAAAATTCTTATTTTTCTCATCAATGGAAATTATCATGTGGTTTTGTAGCTTTTCTGGAAGTTTTTGCTCCTTTAGGATAGCCTTCTCTTTTTTGTTGTATATAACATAGAGCACCATTTGAAGTATTCCTAGGATGAATCCCAATACATTTGGAATCTACAATGACAAATTTAAGGTGGATGAGTCTATAAGATTCAACATATTTTATGTCACATATATATGTTGATTTCTCATATAATCACTCACTCAACTAATATTTATTATCTCATAAAGACACTCACTCAACTAATAGTTATTATCTCATAAAAACACGGTCAACACATATATAAATATAGTGATGTTCTGAGATACTATTAATTGAGTGGCCATGTATCTGAGAAATCAATTTAATATAAGTATAATTAGATGCTTGAAAATAGAACTTACGGCAATGTTAATGTCTTTTAGTAGAAGACCATAGAAGAACCACACAACAGCACTTAATGTGAGAAAAATCGATAGAAGTAATGGCATATATTCGACGCTCTTTGTTTTAATAACTTGTCTCTGCATAAAATGAGAACTATATATTAGTATTTTATAATGGATGGAAAAACAGGGGAAATCAATGAATAAATTGCACATATATAAAAGCATACCACAATGCCTAATGGTGCAACGAATACACATAAGGAGAAAATAAGGCAAATCCATCCAACAACTTGTCCACGAACGGCTCCTTTGAATAGAAATTCAGTAACTAGAATTATTGCACCAAATCCACACACAACAAATAATAGGATCATCTTTATAGTTTGGACCTGCATTAAGTTAATTATAAATATCAAACTTAAAAAAAAAACTCGTCTGTAAAAAAAATTGTATCAATTTGTCGTAAAAACTTAATTACCCTGGATTTTTTTGGTGCGTAGAAAAGGTAGAAAGCAACGTAGATAGTTTCAATGAAGACACCAAATGAGTTTATAGTGATGAGAAGTGTTGTGTTGGTCTTCAATAATGCGTAGTAAATCCAAAGCATAGAGCTAAATAGAGCAACCACATATGGAATTGATTGATACCCATCTGTTGATTTTTTCTTGTATATTTTATAAAATGTAGGTCTGCAAATGCGAAAATATTATAGACTGTTAGTTAGATAATATGCAGGAAAAAAAAGTTTTATCCCGCATTCATATTTTGAAATTATATATAAGCAAATGGAGACTTACAGTGGAGAAAGAAATACAATGAACGAGACTATGTTACCTGCAAATCGCCAATAAGCAAAAAAATATCATGAGTTTAAACTTCAGAACTTCGAATAGATGTTCGATAGAAAGTGAAATAATTAAAAAAATATATGTTAGGAAAATTATTAACGATATTCTAGTATGATGT
Source organism: Solanum tuberosum (assembly GCF_000226075.1). Lineage (NCBI taxonomy): Eukaryota > Viridiplantae > Streptophyta > Magnoliopsida > Solanales > Solanaceae > Solanum > Solanum tuberosum. The sequence continues at coordinate 1,721,773 of NW_006239018.1, forward strand.
AATGACTATTTATTACAATCACAAATAACATGTACATGTAAAATATCGATTGAGTATATATTTTTTTTGGAAGGAGGAAAAAAATATTTACCAAGGACACCAAAAGCAAAAGCCCAATGACCAGAAATGCCAGACATTTCTATTTTATGTTTCTATAGCAAGAAATTCCAAATCTTTAGCTCACCCACAAAGAAGAGCTAAGAGTTGCAAATTCTACTTGACAATGAAATGAAAGAGAGCTACTTTGACATATTTATATAGGCAAAGTTGTAGTGATAGTATAGTATATTTTATTTGAACAAATATTATAATATTATAAATGCAAAAGAGCACTTTGAATAAGAAGTGCAATGCCAAATATCTAAACAAATCCAAAGGTCCCAGGATATATGCTCTTTTATTATGTCATTGCCCAATCTTCAATGTCCCTAAGGCTTACAATTGATCATGCTTTAATAATTTTATTTTAGTGTATTTCTATATAATCAGCTAAAAAAAATCAAGAAATGATGGAGGGACCAATTATTGTCAGCCATTTGGCATCAATAATAGAGTTTGTGCTATCAATAATAGTCCGTTGAGGAAATCAATTTGCTCTGCAATTGCATGCCCAAGGAAATCAGGATATACTTTGCTTTATTAGTGGGTTGTAATTTTATTTATCGATATCGATCTATATGGAGTGTAAAATAAAATAGATGCATTCAATTACTTAGTTTCTTATTATTTGGAAATGTTGAGGACTTGTTTTTCATATACACCAGATGTCAAATCAACGGGTTACGACTATATTTAGTTGAGTCAAAATAAGTTGAGTCGATAATAAATTGATTAGGTTATATCCTACCAGGCCAGTATTGGTTTGGATCAATTGAATTATACAATATAGATCATAACTCAAGCTGTCCAAAAAGTTCTTTTCATTATTGGGTTTCTTTTTTCTACAAATTTTGTTTGGGAATAAAACCAAACTAATGGTAGAATAATAACATTTTCTTTATTTATCATAATTATTTCAAGTAAATCAAACTCGAAAAAGTTAATTTATAGTGTTTTGATAAGATTTTTTATCAGTCAAATTGAACTATATACATGCAAGCAACACAACTTTATTGGCCCAAACTTTAGATGAGCTTAATTACACTCTGCTCAAAACATCTGTCAATGAATATCATAAAATAAATGAACACTAATGCGGGTTAATTATACTTTTTAAGCTATATTTGACACCTTACACATATAATATGTTTTCCTATGCATGGAGTGGTGCATATTGCGTTGTACTCCCCACCCCACCAAAAAAAAAAATGATTCGAATCAACAGAAGTTCAAAATTAGAGTTTATTAATTTTGTTATGCTTGACCAACGACATGGATTGTGGTGCAATGATGAAATTACTTCATTCTTAACCAGAAGTATCAGGTTTGAGTCCTTGGTATGGAGAAAATCCTGTTGGGAGCGTCACCCCTAATCGCCCCTGCAATGTGTGATCCGAATTTAGTCAGGGCTCCAATGTGAATTTCGGACATCGCATGAATAGAAAAATTGTTATGCTTGATAACTTTTGTTGGTAGGTACTTTAAATCTGTTATACAAAAGTTATTAAAATACTAACATATTTTTTAATTTCTTTACTGTTCTCCAACAACCACACGTATTTATAAAAATATGCTCGTGATTTTAAATCGTTTTCCAATGATTGAACCCCAGATGTTTCGTATAAACTTCTTCTCTTACTTTATAACTTCCTTTTCCTTGGATGAAACATAAAGGGCATTTGGTACCACTTTGAACGTTCTTGCTTTAATCTTTGTCGTATAATAATACAATGAAAAAGATATTATAGTGATTAAACAATTGAAAGATGGAGAACCAAAGGTGCATTTCATTTCTTCTAGTTGAGTGGAAGTTTTTGATTTCTCTACTCGTGTTAAAATTGGCCCTTCCAGTGGTGGAGTCAGAATTTTCACAATTCAAAATATGAATAAATTAACGCAACAAGCTGAACAATATAATTTTTCGCCAAAGAGAGAACACACTCTTTTTAGTTAATGATATTCTTAACATGCTCCTTCACGTGCGGGGGCCAAGAACGTGGAAATTCTTTTTAGATTGGGTGGCGGTGAGATTCGATCGCATGACCTCTGTCTATTCTGATACCATGTTGAAGTGTGTTATCATCTCATCTAATAGCTTAAGCTGTTAAAGAGAGCACATTTCTTATTAGTTAATAATTTTTTCAACACGCCCCTCACGTGCGAACCTGATTGTTTTTTCATAGAGCACACATATTATTTACTTATATTCTCAACATGTTTCTGGTTCCTAACACAACTTTTTTTATGGTACATGGGAAAACAAAAACTAAAAAGGTTTATAATCTTTCAAAATATATACCCCTTTTCTAGTGCTTAAAGCTTATTTAACTTTTAACGGGAAGTTATTTGTCATTTTAAAATCGTGACCAATTTCTAGCTCTCTGAGTGGATGTATGTCGGGTAATTCAAATTAAAAGTGCATGAGTCAAACATGGTTAAAAATAATATGCTTAATAGACCTAAGTAATTTACTGATAAACACCGCGTGATTTCTCGTTCTTCTTATGAGTTATGATGAATAATTATATCTACTAATTTATATATAGTTGTACCTATTAGTTTAGTGACGGAGCCAGAAATTTTATGAAGGGTGTTCAGGCAGTGGCGGAGCCAAAATTTTTAATTAGGGGGTTCAAAATCTTAAGGGGGTTCAACATTTACTATATATACATAAAAAAATATTTTAACCATGTAAAAATTATATAATTTTCCGCCCAAGGGGGGTCAGATGACCCCCCTAAAGATAGGGTGGCTCTGCCACTGTGTTCAGGTGCTAAAGTGGGACTGTTCTTCTTTAAAAGTGAAAAAAAAGAGCTGCTACTATAGTGAGATTCAAACACACGGACACTTAAAATTTGTGTGTCTTTGATCTTTAAAGGCGCCTGAAACCATTGGGTTATATCATATTGTTGTGTCAAGGGTGTCCATATATGTTATTTAAGCACTTTAATTTATTTATCATTTTACTTGTGTTTATGATATAATTTTCTGACGTTTACAATTGTGGACACTATGACATGAGTGTAGCTACAGCCCAGGCTATTACATGCCCCATGAAAGTATTGACTTGGTTATAGTTGTATGCATAGTTTTACTTATTACTTGATAAGTTATACTCTCCTCTCTCTCCTTGTTCACTTTTATTTGTTTACTACGGACTTTAACATTTCTTAAGAAACAAAGGTTAATGTGTACAATTTTTAGGTTTTGGACAATGATTTGAGGAATAAGTAATTAACAATGAGGGTAAAATAGAAAAAAAAATAATTATCTTTTCTTGATATGTTAAAAGTGATAAATAAAAAAAAAAAAATTGAAATAATAAACCAGTGAACTTGAGCGGTTGACTATGATTCATTATTTGGCCCATTTTGACATACCCTATTTCAACTCAAGTAACATTAGTTCACCCATTTATTAACCTAAAACTAATACTACAACTTATCCTTTAAACACCCCTAATTATACTGTAGCCAACGTGATGAAAATAAGGTATGCATCAAGAATTAAACAAGATGAAGAAAGTTGGGTAAATATATTAGTTAGCACCTTATAATTTAATCGTGAGCCACAACTAACGAATTAATTCTTTATAAAAAATTTGTTACTTGAAATTTAATTATCATAACATGACCAAATGTTATAAATTTAGGACACAAATTCAACACATGGTACGTAGTACTACGTACGTTTGAACATTAACAACGAGACTCTTTTAAATAAACTTTTCACAAATGGTATGGATGAATAATTTTGCAAAGTTAAAGGACAAGTTTAATTTTTTTTCCTAAATTAAATAAACTTAATTTGATTATACAGTACGTTGTAAAGGTGATAAGGATATATGCATCCAAAAGGAGTATAGTGTTAGTCTGTCCATGGCCTTAAGTTTGAGCTGAATATACGCATCATATAAATTGAAATTGATAAAATAACATATAATATTTGTTCGATTAGTCAATTATAACTTTCTTCATTAACTTGACTCCTCAGGTGTACCTTTATGTAAGACGACACAAAGCCATAAATGAGTCAACATATAAGTTTGAAAAGGAATTTGAAGATCTGGAAATAATACTTAATTTTTCTTCTACGTTAAGTATTTGCTTATAAAGACTAAAGAATGTGCTTCTTTAATTAAAAGTATTGAATTAATAAAGAGAGGACTACAATTAAAGATATTTTCTTCCAAAAGTTTCAAAGAAAGGACCTCATTATTACACAATTAATCATCGGTTCCACCGATATCGGAAAAGAACCAAAAAGTTTATATAGCTTTTAGAAAAAATAATTCATATGTTAAGTAATTATCATCCCCACATATTGAGATTAATTCATCAACTAAATGGGAAAAAAATGGTACGTAGCTAATTTAAAAAATTGATAGCTCCCTTTATGATTTGAAAAGATAACTTAATTAGGGCTAAGTTTTATTTTGGAAAAGGCCGAATCTTTGACTGCTAAGCACTCAATAAATTGTGTAGTCAGTAAATCTATATTTTAATTTTGACAACTTTTATAGGGATCCACTTTCATTTATACTCCCTTTGTCCCTAATTACTTATTCATTTTTTCTTTTTTAGTTGTCCCTAATTATTTGTCAATTTTGACAAATCAAGAAATGAATTATTTTTTCTTACCTATTATACCCTCAGTTAAATACTTTGAAAAAGATAAAACTTTTTGAAAAGCTTAAATTTTTTACTCACCCACTTCATAATTAATAGGGGTAAAATGGTAAAGTCACTATGTCAATTATTGTTTTCTTAATAGGTGTTCAATTCAAAAGTGGACAAATAATTAGGAACAGAAGAAGTATATTATTGACATTTCATACCGTGTCCAATACCTGTATGAAGTCTGAATTACGCTTCCAACAAGATTTTAGCTTAAACTTGAAATGTCTAATGATAGGAGGAATTCCAACCATTTCACAATTATTCATATCGGTTAAAGAATACTTATAATTAAAAAGTCACAATTAACATAAACAACTCCTTTAGTTTTTTGTTTTTATTTATTTTTCGGAAAAATCTTTTTGGTCAGAATGATATTTTATCTATATTATTTTACCTTTTAAAACATTTTTACCCTTTTAACTTTAATACCTTTAACTAAAAAATGGAAAAAACATTAGTTTATTTTAAAATTAAAAAAATATTATAATTTTTAAATTTTCTGGCCAAATTTTCTGGTCATTTAGCACTTTCCTTATTTTTCATAGTTGATCATTTTCCTTTTTTACACGCATATTAAGAAATCATAAATAAATAGATATTTTTACCAATTCACCCTTAAAACTTCTTTGGAACTTTACAAACAAGTGTTCATACTTTCAAAAAGAATTAATTGGATATAGAAAAAATCAATTAACGTTTTCTTTATTTTGTAAGATGATCAACTAATACTATGAGACAACTACTATATTTTTAATATAATAATTAACTAATATGAGACAGAAAAAGTACTACCTAACAACTTTTCATGTATGTTTTTTTTCTCTATAAATAATACTGAACAAAATTTTTCATTTTTTTTAACAAAATGTTTCATATTTACTTAAAAGAGGGAGAGAATTCAAAATACATACTACAAAAAAATTATGAAATTAATGACAATATATATTACTAATAATTAATGTGAGACTAAACACTCAATTTTTAGAGAAAAAAATATTATTTACTTATAAGTTATGTCTTAATACGGCTCATATTACTTAATTATGTCTCATATATTTTTCTTGACACATTTATATCATACTTTTTTTCCTTTTTAATGCAAAAGTTGATCGTAATACTTATTGAGCATACTTCGACCAAAATAACCCCAATTTAGACTTATATTTTCGCAAAGTTTCCTTTTCTTTTTATATGGAAAAAGAAAATTAAATCACCTTCCCTAGTTAAACTCATTAATCTTGAATATTGATGACTTGAAATAGTACATTTTTTAAAAAAAATAAAAATAAATCGATAGTCTATCCCAATTTGTCTTTCTTCTTTTTTATTTCTTTTGGTTGATTAAATAGTTGGCGAAAGTGTTAAATCAGATTTATAACTTTTTAATGCATTAATTGATGGTGACAAAAAACATTTATAAATACAAGTTACTTGTCAGAATGGTTAATTTGTTCGTAATTTTTTGATGAAAATTTCATTTGATGCACCCTTAATATACCTCAAACCTATACTTAATTTAATGGTAACCATTTTATTCCTTCATGAATAGTACTATGCCAAGAAAAACTTACAGAAAATAGAAATAACTTGTTTACATACAAATAATAAAACATGAGTAGTATTATGAAAATGCGAAATACACAAATGAAATTCTACTAATTAACTACTCCTTAATTAATTAGCTGGCTTCCACAGTTTGCAGCTTGGGTATGTTTTCTACATTAGGAGTTGCCTTAATTCCACAATTAGCATGATCATGTGGACACGTGGCTACTTGTACTTTATCCGTATTAGCTAGTAAACCTGCAAGCCTTACTATGTCAATAATTTGTTCTTGTGTAAGTTCTGGAAGCTTCTTATTAGCAACATTTGTGTTGTCATCCGACACAATTACCGCTGCCTTTTGTATTTCTGGAAGTTTCTGTTCCTTTAGAATGGCCTTCTCCTTTTTGCTGTATATTACATACAGAACAATTTGGAGTATACCAAAGAAAAATCCCAATACATTTGGAGCCTAAAAAACACAACAACAAAATTATGAATATTACGTACGTTTAACATTGAAAATATTACATGTAATTAATTAAACAACTTACAGCAATGTTAATGTCTTTTAGTAGAAGACCATAGAAGAACCACATCACGGCACTTAATGTGAGAAAAACCGATAGGAGAAGTGGCATGTATTCCACACTCTTTGTTTTAATAACTTGTCTCTGCGTACGTAAAAATCAAAATCAAAATGACTATATATATATATATATATCAATAAGTTATGAAATACGTGAATAACTATTTAATTTGCACGTAAAATTGCTTACCACAATGCCTAAGGGTGCAACAAAGACACATAAAGAGAAAATAAGGCAAATCCATCCAACAACTTGTCCACGAATGGCTCCTTTGAATAGAAATTGAGTAACAACGATTATTGCACCAAATCCACCCACAACAAATAAAGAGAGCATCTTTATAGTTTGGACCTGGACAAATATAATATATTAGACTTATGTGTTGCGTTCTTCATTTAGGTATATGTAAGAAAGTTTATTGTAAAAACTTTACGTACCCTGGCTTTTTTTGGTGCGTAGAAGAGGTAGAAACCAACGTAGATAGTTTCAATGAAGACACCAAATGTGTTAATAGTGATGAGAAGTGTTGTGTTCGTCTTCAAAAATGCATAGTAAATCCAAAGCATGGAACTAAAGAGAGCAACCACGTATGGAATTGATTGGTACCCTTCTGTTGATTTCTTCTTGTAAATTTTATAAAACGTTGGTCTACAAAAGTGTGATATATAACATGTTGTAATTAGTCAAATTAATTATAAGCCATACAAAACAAGCAAAATAAATATATGGAGACTCACATTGGAGAAAGGAACACAATGAACGAAATAATGTTACCTGCATATTGCAAAAGAAAAAAAAAACATAGTGGGTTAAATAATATTTAAGGTAAAATTATGAGCTCAAAGAAAAATAATATGTTCGTGATCATTTTGTTAAAAATAAATTTTGAAATTTAAGGAATATTTAAGAAGCTAGAAGGAGAAAACGGGTAAATTAATTTACCAAGGACACCAAAAGCGAAAGCCCAATGACCAGAAATACCCGCCATCTTTCTTTTTTTTACTGTTTCTAGCAAAATAATTGCAAATTTCTAGCACTTAATTTGTCTCTCACTCAAAATGCTAGAGTTCTTGCAAAAGACAATAAAGTTTAATTTCTATTTAGCTGTGATGAAATGAGATGAAGACTTGGATCACATATTTATACTAAAATTAAAGTGTTTTTTTTCTTTTTCTTTTTTCTTGTAATGTATTTAGAGAAATATTTAATTAAAGGTGAAAAAAGCACCTTAGAGGATTGAGGGGTGGTATGATAATATGCTCAAATTTAATTAAGTTAAAGGTCCCATTAGGCTCTTTTGTTATGTCATTTCCCAAAACCTTAGAATCACTAATACTTGAACAGCTCATGCTTTACTTTTTTGGACTGTTTTGCTTCTTCTTTCATTTTCTCTAAAATGAACCACAAATCAACAAAAATAGTCTAGAAACTATGATGGGGTCAATCAAAGCCAGCAATTTGCATCAATAATAGATTAAAGTTGGGGCCATCAAATTTTGGCTACGGTTGGAGCTATTGAGAAGATCATCAATTTGCTTCAATGGCTGAGGAATTAACAGATACACTTGGATCGGTTTGTTAGACCTTATCTTGTTCTGGTGTGGAGTTTGATAACGAAATAAGACTTTAAGCACAATTCAATCTCAAAAGATGATTCATGAAGTCTATCAGAATTGTCCAAGACTATATAACGAAATCTCACATCCATTAGGGACTCAACAATGCCGCTTATATATATGTTATATTGTGTAATAAAATGGATCCAATATCTTTGTTTTCCATTAAATCTGTAAATTGACATGTTTTTATGTGCATGAATTTGGGCAAAAGATCGGTGGTCTACTTATTCTGTGAAAAAAAATTGCACCCTCTAACCACATGAATTAATCAGTAGAAATGTGTATTACCTGGTGAACGCAAATTATAACTAACAAATTAAATAAATCGTGTATAGATGATAAAAACATAAAGTCTCTTTTCTTTTATTTCAAGCGAAGTGTTGGCCCTCTTTTTTTTTCCTTTTTTTTTTCTTGGATGAGATTCATTTTCTTTTTCCAATTGGGTGTTCGAACAAAATCACACATTAATAGATAAAAAAGATAGAGAAGTTACATATAAGGTGTATAATTTTTTAATAGCGTGAGCTCTTTTGAAACAAATTATACAGGCTATAGGCTCAAAGTATACAATCCTATCACACCATATTAAGTGTATTTTTATATTAGTTTAGCCCAATAATTTAGTGTCTAGATTAGAATGACAAAGGCAGATGATGACATAGGGGCTCAAATTAAGTTACTTCCTCTGACGAGCTTAGAGACGCACATATACAATAATAAACTAATTGTGGACTCCGGTTGATATATAAAATACTCAAATCATGATCTGGGTGCATATAGTGAATCTCAAAATTTGATTCGTGGATTGATGGGTCACATGGAACTTAGTTCCAGGAGAAGATTGTTGAGTATGCAAACAAGATCCACATTAATAGATGAAAAAGATTGAAAAAATTACATATTATAAGGTGCAAAACCTCTTAATAATATGAGCCTTTTGAGGAAAATCGTATAGACTTAGACTCAAAACAGATAATATCTTGTCATATTAAAGAATTTTGTTGGACTGATTTAGCCCAACAAATATAATAATCATGCATGGTTGAATTGACACCAACAGTCTACTGTACTTTAAGGTTTTGTGAATACTATTCTTACATATCTCATGAATTGTGCTAAATAACTTTTTCCTGGGTATAGATATATATTCAGTTAAGAATAATACAAAAAAAGGGGCTAAATTTGACATCTGGATGGTTTAAGGAGATATTACAGTGTTACTAAATTGTATAATTCCCTAAAACAAAAAAGCCAAAACAAAGGATTAACTGACAAAGAAATTAGCTTTGTTGTATAATTGATTTTGAAGCTAGGAAACTGACAACCATTCAAATGATAGGCACTTTTAATCCTCTTAGACAGATTTCTGAAATCAGTGTAAAATTACTGGTTAGCCTCTATATAGCAATAATTGATGGAAAAACAATATTATTAAACTTACTTCACTACTATATATACTGTTATTATATATACTTTCAAAACATGATGTATCTGATAATTAATTAAGAGTTTTCTATCATATATTGAGGAAGATACATTTAGATCCATGTATTTTTGCTATTATAAGATACACTAAAATAGGGAGAGAAACGAGCAAGATGGGAAGGAGGCGAGTGAGATTCACTATGTGTCCTAGATACATGTGTATCACACTAGATACACACCATGCATGCATCTGATGTAATTCACATGTATCTAGGATACCAGATACATAAGAGAGTGGCGAACGAAATGAGAGAGGTGAGGGAGGCAAGCGAGATTTGTTATTTATCCCAGATACATAGGAATCCACTTGGATACAATATATCTAAAATAAATTACATATAATTTTGACCTCATGTATCCAGAAAAACAATGATTGAACTCATCTGTAATTACCACATATAATTTGTTAGATAGAGGGTGATAAAATTAGTTCATATTTATTAACTCAATTTGACCCACTTATGAGCTATGGTTTATTATTTATCTCATCGTGACTCAATAAACTCATTTATTGATTTCATCCCATTTTGACCCAACTTAATTAGCTCATTTTTTACACCCTAATGATTGTATGTAATATAACTCTAAAGGGAATAGAATAGTTAATCCATGAACACATTAATAGAACATTTGATTTTAACATGATACGCTGCCACCAATTAGAACGATTTTTGGTTAATCTTAGTGGTATATTATTAAAATAAAACGCACCATGTATACACATTACTTGTCTCATTTTGATTTCACATGCAAAAAGTAAAGAGACATTATCCTGATTATTAAAAAGAATCTCAGCTTTAATAAAGTAAGATTACAAAATTGAAAGATTGAGATACAAAATTGCATTCTCAAATCCTCCAAATTGCGTGGAGGACTCAAATTTATATAATTTTGTGCGTTGAATAAGGTAGAAATAGTGAATTGATGGTCCTCACCAACCCATGCCATCATTTTCTATATAGTTAAAGTGTATTTATGAACTTTCAGAGACAAAGTAAATGTCATTTTTTAATCGTGATGATTGGAAATTATTAAAATATAATGTCTTATGTATGTCGGTATATTTAAGTGTTTCAATAAGAATTTTCTTGACTATTATAAAATTAGGTTTTGAGTTTTCTAACTCACACTACAAAATTTGGTGTGTTTATCAAAACAGGATCCATCTAACTCGATGTTTGACCTTCAAATCAAATGTTTTCACGCATCAGATGTCCAACTTTGGACTTAAGACGAAGTGTGTTAAAATAAAAAAGTTTCATAGCAATTATTAATGACAATCATTTTTCCTTTGAGCTACCTTTTGAAGTGTATGATAAACCGGAGGAAGGTGATGAGGACATCAAGTCATCATGCCTCTAATGTCCTGGGCTACACACGTTCTACAATGATCGGAACAAAGGGTCGCATTCAGCGAGGGTCGGCTAACCTAAAAATTTGTCCTCAATTTGGATTGCAGGCTGTAACTCACCTGCATGAAATCGTAATCATTGGTCAGTCATACAACGGTGAATTCGTTCTCAAGCCTTGTACACACCGCTTGTTACACTGTGAAAGCTGGCATGCCTGAACTCGTTGCCATAACCGCAAGGAGGGGATAGGCCCAAGACTTAATTTTTCATGCGTTTGTCAATTAACAATAACAATTACTACTATTTCAATATAATTTCACAAGTGAAATTTTGAGACAGTGATGTATACTAAATCTTACTCCTATCTTATAAAGATAGAGAGGTTGTTTTCGATTGTCAAACATAATTCTAATTTTTTTTTAGATAACTCTTGATATTTTACTGGTACAAAATGTGTTTAGCATTCTCACATTTATGATAAATTAATTATGTAGCTAAATGTGTTTTGCGTTCTCAAATTTATGATAAATTAATTATGTAGCTAAGAAATACTATACCTATTACATGAATTGCTGATTCGATAAGAAGATGGTTACTAAAATTGAAAGAAAAAAAACAATGAGCATCTCAAAATAAAATGTCCTTTATTAATGAAGAACTTTTTATTTTCTTAAAACTTTTATAAATAATTTTTCTTGTAATGACTGTTAGAGAGCTAGAAAAAAGTGATTGGACTCATGCCCACAAGAGTTGGGCCACAAAAAAAATGGGTCGATTCACTCTCTTTGCTCGCCATCAACTTGCAAAAGTTGTTCAGGCTTGATTTTAATGAGGGGAAATTAAGAAGATAAATAAATATATACTAGTTAATTAACTAATGTAGCAATAGTTTAAATTAATTATCACTCACAGCCTTTTGCTTAGCTATAATTATGTGTGTTCTCTCCTCTCTTATATATATACAAATACAAATTATACATATACAATTATATGACAGATATACAAATATAATTTGCCTCTCTCCACTCTCTGTCCTTTCTCGCTTGCCTCTCTCCTCCCTCTCCCAATCTCGCTCGCCTCTCTCATCTCTCTCCTAATCTCGCTGGCCAGATAGACAAATAATATATATATATATATATATCAATTACAGATATACAATTCGACAGATATACAAACACATTTCACCTCTCTCCACTCTCTGTCTTCTCTCGCTCGCCTCTCTCCTCCCTCTTCCAATCTCCCTCACCTCTCTCTTCCCTCTAATATATAGCTACAAATTGTAATTAACAAACTATAGCTATAGAGCCTAATTAAATTTTATTTTAATGGCTATTTGTGAAATTCCCCTATTAACAATTTGTGAAATAATTAGTCTAATATTTAATTAAGATGATCTAATTTATAAAATAACCAGCAAATGCATATATTTTTTAACTGATTGTGTCCGTGTATATAATCCCAATGACTATTTGACTATTTGAGTTTTTCATTTGTTAATTTCGGACATCTTCATTCATCCATATTCAAGTTATCTGAAAATTGAACTAATTTTTACCCAAGTAATTCAAAAGGAATCCTAAAAAGCCCTGTCACAATATTTTTTTTAAAAAAAAACTATTTTTCTTTGATATGTTATATGTTGTTATAATGAAGAATTTTTTTAAAAATAAATAAGTTGTTTGATGATTAAACCTTAAATAAATTATAAGAATACAATTTAAAAATTTGTAGGAATTTGCAGTATTTAACTCATTTTCGATCCAACGCATTTCGACCTAATTACTTTTTGGACAAGAATTGAATAGTAAATTATTAATTTGTCCATTTTAACACTTTCAAATTCAATTCAATCGACCTCTTTACCCCTAGCTAATACGATCGCACTAGTCACTACTCACTAGCCATTGATTAACATGAGTTGAATGTACACCATCACTTAAAATATCACATTTTCTTTTTATTTGATATTATTAGTTGCATGTGATACAGTGCAACTTTTGTCGGCGATGAAATTACAAATATGCTTCGACAAATACATAACATTAAATTAAACAAAAGGAGTGTGATTTGATTGCTCTTTTTTTAATCAGAAAATTCGAATTTGATCTCCTGATACGATTTTTTTTTTAATAGAAAGCATTTTCCTTCTAATGGGCGGCTCAAATTCCAATATAGTCGTACTTCTATGCACAACCAAAAATAAAAACAAAAGTAGTACCATTGTTTCAAGGCAAAGTGTGTCATTGCCTTAGATTTTCATTGGTTGTCAACATAAAAATTAAAATAACACTTCTTTGTTTTCATTAGACCAGTAGAATCATGGATGCCACTTTAATTTGTTCGAATTTGGTGGTACCCTGTTAGTCCAATAATTTATATTTTTCTTCTCAATTTCAAGTGTTTTTTCTTTGTTTAATCATTCTAGTAGAATATACTTTGATTAGGCAATGTCTGACTCTTTTACTTAGGCCCGTTTGGCCATGCGATATGGTATCATGATATGGTATCATTATATGGAATTATGAGATGAAATTGAAGGTTTGTTTGAACATGCGATATGAAATTTTTGTGCTGTATATTTTCTCATAAACATAAAAATCTCATAAGTTGTAAAACTATTAAAATAGCCCCAATTGTTTATTCAATCTTATCAAATAAACAAAAAATATAAAATCGCATAATAAATTATTACAAAGTTATTTGTTCTTCACTTAAGTAATTGTTTCATCTAACTTTAATTTAATAAAAAAAATTG
>NW_006239018.1:1738644-1745901 GCF_000226075.1 Solanum tuberosum
GACATGCGATATGAAATTTTTGTGTTGTATATTTTTTCATAAACATAAAATTCCATAAGTTGTAAAACTATTAAAATAGCCCCAATTGTTTATTCAATCTTATCAAATAAACAAAAATTATAAAATCGCATAATAAATTATTACAAAGTTATTTGTTCTTCACTTAAGTAATTGTTTCATCTAACTTTAATTTAATTAAAAAAATTGAACATAAATTGTACTTGATATGCTCATATCTCTCAACTACTCTTACAAATAACCTATAAAGTAGAAAAAAAACATACATTAGTGAGTAAATATTAACTTAGAAGTTAAATACACTAAGATAAAAATTAACAAACATCACTGACTTCTAACTATTTACAAGAAAAATCAATAGTTAAATATTATTGAATAACGAAATTTTAAAAAGTTACCACAAGTTTGAGTCAAAAACACTTCTAATAAAATTTAATCAAAAAAATTATAACTAGTCCACTTGACTAAATATTAATAACTAATTGATCAAATTTTCCCAAGTCCTCAATCAATTGGACTTGATATTCTTCAGTCATGTGAACGAACATTTTGCGAATACTAAGATTAAGAAAGTGCGGCACCGCCAATGAAAATTGTCTTTTATCAATATTATGCTTAGTCATAAGATTAAGACGTTTTTTTTTATTATGAAAAATCAAAAAAGTATTACTCCCTTCGTTCTTATTTATATTCACCAAATGAATTTCTACTTTATCATTTATATTCACCAAATTTAAAGTAATAATAAATTTTATATTGGTGAGAATAATAAATTTTAAAAAGTAATGATGTGATTATAAATTTTATTTACATATGAAACAAATGGTTAGTAGATATAAATGTGGGGTTGTTTTAACAAAATATAAACTCATGGATCAATTATTGTATTAAAATATCTCAAATCATGATATGGAATCACATGGTGATTCCATATCATGGTTTTTGGGGAATATGGTATCACCTCTCATGATATGGAATCATGAGATGGAATCAGCGTAAAATCGCATGTCCAAACGCTGATTCCATCTCACAACACCATATCGTGATATGGTATCGCATGGCCAAACGCCTACTTAGTATTCTTCCCTAAGGATCCTTTATTTTTTTATTGTTTTTTTATCGTATTATTGGAAATACTCAACCTATTGTTTTATGTGGCCTGGTTAGATGTTCAATGGCAAACAATAATAACATACTCAATTTAAAGTCCTATAAATGGGTCTTTAGGAAGGGTGGGTGATTGTGTGGATCTTTTACCTTTATTTATATGAGGCAGAAAATTGCTTTTGTTAGATTCTCAGCTAAAAATATTTGTTATTCAATTTTGACAAAAAAAGTTATAGATCTTTTTTTCATTGAGATTAATTGACTTTTGACTTCTAGCATTGATTTGAATAGGATCGCATAATAACAAATAAATATTTAGTGACAATAATATAATTATGGTTATATACTTATATTATCTTTAGCGACAATGATAATATGAGTATTTATAATGAACACTCCAGATAAATATCATCAACATCTTTAGCTACTCTGAATGCAATGACATTAACTCAATTACCGCTAAAAGAAAAATCTTTTGCCACTAAATGTTTATAGACTTTAAGCATTACGATAGTACTCTTTAACGTTTAAACCAAACAATAACAGCATCTCTACCTTTTTTGTCCTTGAAGGAATAAGAAATTGAAGATGCAAATGGTGACCATTTTTTGGAGAGTACTTGTTCTGTTCAAAAACAAAATAGAACCTGGAATATTCTCAATTTAATAAATCACATCTTTAATAACTTGGCTTAACAATAGAATTGTGGTCACCTTTAATTTGTACCAAACCGCACGAAGCAATAAAAATTAGTCCACATTCAAACTTGAAAAGTAAATAATTAAGGACCACAAGAATTGGGAGATTATTGCTTTAAAAACTCTTTGACCAGATCTGATTAATTAAAAAGGTTCAATTCGAATCTTTTGTTTAAAAAAATAAAAGAGAATTAGGGTTGCGATTTGATTAGGAACGGACATTTTGTTAAAAAAAAATTTCTTTATTTTCCACTCGGTGTCTGATAACTGCATTAAAGTCCAACTAAATCCGAATTCGCGCCGGGACGTCCCATATTGAGGTAAATCACTCCCTAACAAAAGCGACTATGTACCAAGATATCCAAACTTAAAGTATCTGATTAAAAATGAAGAAATACTCACCCCTCCCACCACCTTTGTTGGTGATCTCTTGTTAAATTATTAATTATTGGTCACAATGTCAAAAAGAATAAATAGCGTTGAGCTTTTAGCTACAATATTTTTTATTTTTTTTACCCTCCTCATAGGAGCTCCCACCCCTTTTGCTTCCTTGGTGACTTGAACTCGCAATCTTCGCATTGAAAGTGAAGGGTGCTTACCATCCGAGGAACTCCCACTAGTCTTTAGCTACAATATTTAACCTTTAGGATGTGTTACTTTATTTTGAAAGAAGAATCTATTTTGAAAAATATTTTTCGAAAAAAAAGAGTCAATTTCTGGTATTATTGTTCAGAATTCAGAAATATTTCTTCAAAAGAAAGAAGAGTAATTTTCCTCGTTTTGGGAAGATAGTAGCTTAAATGATCTCTTTGTGTAATTGATTATTATAGTCTCTTAATTTTGTATTGTCTACCAAATGTTACTCAACTTTGCCAACCTAACTTTTATGGTCCTTATATTATTTTTATAAATATAATTTTTGGTACCAATTTAATGGTGTGATAACGGTAATATCTTTAAAAAAAAAAGGTAAAATCAATATAAAATTATTGTATCCTGTGACAATTTTTTAAAAAATATTTTATTATTTTAACTTTTTTGGTTGTTATTCTTCATTAATAGAATCTAATAAGGTGTTGTCTTGAGTATAAATATTATAGATTTATTATATGCTCAAATAGTCAAATTCATTAATAAGGTGTTATCTAAAATATTCATACTCAAGAAAACACCTTGTTAAATTCAATTAATGAAGAATAACTAGAAAAATAAAAACAAATTAAAGAATAAAAAATAATTAATTGATTGAACACTCTATTGATTTTTTTTTAAAAAAAAATTCATAAATTCTAATTACAGCTTTCAAGTCACCAAATAAATATCAGAAATTATATTTCTCGAGAATAATAACCGTAAAAGCCAATATACTCTACACCCTACACACTCTAGAGTATATTTGATACCCTAACACACACAAAAGATTCGCCAAACTTTGACCATAAATTAACGAAGCTAATTAGGGTCTCTCCTTGTCTTTTTGGGCTTTTAATTAATCAATGGAAACATTGGGACATTCTTTTGTATTTCTCTGTTTTTCTTAGAAATCATTTGTAATTCTGAGATTCTTAGTGACAATGACTCTTCTCAAATTCTAACACTGAAATATATTAAACATAGATCCTAACGCTGAAAATCCTTAAATAATGGCCCAATAAAATTAGTTCATTAGGAAACATAGATTTTGACAATCAACTTGGTAAAGTTACGTTTTATGTTTGACAAGACTATTTACCTTTTTTCACTTTTATAACAATTCAGTATTTGAAAAATTCACTGATCCGACTAGTTCAAATTTAAACGATCTATAATCATAATGCCCATTTAAGGAGGAATAACCTTCCTACTGGAAAAAAATTCAATTATGAAAAATCAAAATTGAAACCTCTAAACAAGAATACGAAGTAAAAGAATCACATTCATCCATCACATATCCAACTAAATGTAACAATGAAGGTGCAAGTTGTAAAACTAAAGTTGAACGTTATCCCAAGAATCTTTACTAGCACTAAAAATCATTGGACATACCATGGCCATATTTTTGAGGTCACTCTCCACTTTTTTTCTTTTTTAAAAAAAATGATTACTAGAAAAGGCAAAAGTGAAATGAATTACCATCCTCCAGCTTTATTTGTCGAATGTGAATATTGTCCTAAATAATTTATTTATTTGGAACTGATATTATATATGTAATTTGGCAAAAGGGAAATTCTT
Organism: Solanum tuberosum; assembly: GCF_000226075.1. Classification (NCBI taxonomy): domain Eukaryota; kingdom Viridiplantae; phylum Streptophyta; class Magnoliopsida; order Solanales; family Solanaceae; genus Solanum; species Solanum tuberosum. Next base: position 1,742,679 of record NW_006239018.1, read on the forward strand.
CCACTTTTTCTGGGGAAAATGGTTTGTGGATTCTTTCAAGAACAAAACAGACAGTCTTCATTTAATATATATTGAGTTTAATTAGAAGTATGACTTTGAGTTTAAACGTCTTATTTTAGTCCGTTGATTTATAATTATACAAGTATCTATTTTTATTTTTAGACTACAACTTTTAATAGTTTATATTTTTTTTTCTTTAATACCGTGGCTAGTTAAACACCACTACATAAATTATCAAAATATATTGAGCTGTTAATTTTTAATTTTTAAAAAAACTCTGCTTCCTCAGTACGTAGATCTTGTGATCTATATATTGTCTCGTGGACAGGGAATAATAGCAATATGAATAGAGAGGAAAACTTATATATCAATAGATATATTTAATATAGTCTGTGTATTATTTAATTAATGCGTGTAACTATTTTCTGAGATAGATGAATCACAAAAGAGGATAATATATTCGTGCTTTTATGGGACAACTTTTTACGTGTACTATGCAATTCTTCTTTTTATTTTGCAATACTTTAAAATATTTAGCTTTAAGATATGATGGTGTAAAAATATTGTACATATTAAAATTATAATTATAAAATAATTTCAGGTAAATGTAAGTATTAATTTGCTAGAAATGTTAATTTGCATATTGTTTAATAAACATAATAAACTAGCAAGTATGGACTACTTAACTTTTTCAAATAAAAAAAACCCAGATTATCTTTGGATCGTGTTGTATTAGAAAAATGGAGTATTTAACTTAAATAATATTTAAAATAAAATGAAAGAATTTTGAAAGAAAAATATTTGTTCCTGAGCCCAATCATTGGTAAAATTTAATTTATACCCAAGTGATAATGCTGAATAATTATATGTACCGTTCTAGTAAATTTTAGGAATATCAAAGATGAAAATCATATTAGCGTTTTATAGCTATAATTTTGTTATTTGCGCTCCATAGCCAAATTATGTTTATGGAGCATGTGATTTGTATAAATCGCGGCGATTTGTATAAATCGGGTGCTAATTCGTCTGTGTGTATGAAAATTGTGTTTATACATGTATATGTTCTTTGTGTTAGGAGAGGGTGGCGAGCGAGATTGGGATAGAAACAGAGGAGAGAGGCGAGCAAGAGAGGCTTAGAGAGTGGAGAAATGTGAATTGTATATGTATATCGGTTAGATAATAGTACATATGTAACTACTATGTATATGTATCAATGATCGTGTTTGTATATTTGCATAAAATTTGAATTCGTATACAATTAAATCGAGTTAAAACATTTGTTTTGTATATCAAATCTCTCTCTCGCTTTATACAAACACAAATTATACATTGTATTTTGTAATTTGTGTTTATATAAAGTGAGAGAGAGAGAGAGAGGCAAAAGAGGACTGGGCAGGAGAAGATTTGTATTTGTAGAATTATAAGTGTATTGGACAGAGAGATATGTATTTGTATTTGTATATACAGACTATACAGTCTCTCGCTTTATAGCAATACAACACAAATTATACATTTAATTTGTCTTTGTATAAAGTGAGAGGGGCGAGGGAGAGATGACTGAAAAAGAGGAGAGTAGCGAGCGAGATTCCAGAGAGAGGGGAGAGAGGCGAATGACAATTTGTTGTGAATTGGAATTAAGTGAAACTGTAGGTATATCATTTGTTTTGAATTAGTAGTAATACACAATTTGTCGTTTCATTATTCATGTGCTATATTAAATTTGTATTTTACTCCATATTTTGAGGATAAATTAGTTCAAGAAATGATAAAATCTAAAACATTTCCTAAAAAAGGGACCAAAATCATATATTTGATTATAGATTTGAATACACTTAGTTGATAAGAAGGATCAAAAAATAAAAATTTATCAATGACTGAGACTATATACGGTGTTTTTGTGATATTTTATAATTTTCAATTTTAAAGCTTAAATGTGTGATTTCTCGCATGATATTTTACAATTTTCGCGTGATTCCATAGTTCGAATTCGGGAGGGACAAAATTGGTTGGGTTATTAATTTCTTTAGAGGTTATTTGATCTGAGATGAGTTGGGTCAAAATGACCCGTCCAACACAAAGCTAAATTATGAATATAATTTGATTTATCATCAAACAGAACTAATATATATTTTCACAAATAATTAAAAAAAACCTAGTTTCTTATGCATCAATCTGAATTATAAACCAATTTAAGCCAAATTTTAGATGGCTAAAGTATTTTACTTAACCTTAATTAATTAACATGTATTTTACTTCATTAAATCACATAATAATGGAAATTGCATTAGTTTGGTGTATACACTCAATGCGGATAAGTTTTTTCCATGGGTAAATTAAAATATACTAAGACGATATTTTCATGAACTAATTTTGTTGCCCTATTTAGTATCAATCAGGTAAAATTTGCCAATTTTTTACATGTTTGATTAAAAATAATATATATATTACTTTACTTTACTCTTATTTAGAAGTGAGAGTTGGAAAGGACCAACATTGCATTAAAGTACTTGTACAATGTTGGTCCTTCCATTGCATTAAAGTACTTGTACATACATAAGTGGGCCCCACCTCCTTCCACTTAAATAATATTCTTCAACCTTATCATGGTAAAAGTTGAATTCATTATCCTTTTCATTTAATTTTATATGATATTATTTTTTCCTATAAAATCATTATATATGTTTTAATAATTTACTTCCACTTAAATAATATTTTTCAACCTTATCATGGTAAAAGTTGAATTTATTATCCTTTTCATTTAATTTTATATGATATTATTTTTTCCTATAAAATCATTATATATGTTTTAATAATTTAAATTTCAAAAACATTATACTTTAACTTTAAAGATTTTATTTTATCAAAATCTTGTACATTGAAATATATAGTTATGAATTTAAAATATTTTTAAAATCATATAAAAATTTCAATAACTTCTCAAATTCCATAATATAACACTTAAATACTACATATTATATATTAATTACTATACTATAAATGACTTAAATACTCCATATTATCTATTACAATAATTAACAATTATTTGACACTTTAAATTCTATCAATGCCATATAAATTAGGATAAAAAACCTAACATATAATATTTAAATATATTTAAAAATAATATAAGTAATACTATACATTATAATAATTAACAGCTTAATTATTTAAATAGTAATCCTAACTTCTAAGAAATGTCACAAATATATATATATATATATAT
>NW_006239018.1:1749113-1772377 GCF_000226075.1 Solanum tuberosum
TATATTGAATGTAATTATAATAAAACATGTTGTATTTAGTATGACAAAAGAATTCAAAATTTTTAAAAATTAAATAAATAGTAATCCTAACTTCTAAGAAATGTCACAAATATATATATATGTGTGTCTGTAAGAAAATGATATAAATTACATTAATGATGAAATGAAGATTAAGAAAAGAAGTAAAACAAATTAATAATAATATTGATGATGATAGGAGTTAAATAAATCATTTTTTATATTTTGTAAATTTTCAATATAAATTTTTCAGTCTTTTAAAATTAGAAAATGCTAAAAAAATAAAACTAAAACTAAAAATCGAGGCAACAATTATTTTAAGGAAAAAATAACAAAAAATGTCAGAAACATTGATCAGAATAAATAAGTATCTATTGCTAAGAAGGTGTCACCCCACATTTTCTATTTTAGCTTTATTATTACATATAGATAGGAACTTTAAGATGAAGAATGATCCAAAAATTTTAAAAATAACAAATCAATTATGTAAAAATACATGTGTAATTCTTATAAAGTTATAATAACTAATTTCTTCAAATAAATAATTAAATGAAAGAAAAAAAAGTAATTAAGAAAATAATATAAATAACACTAATTATGAGATTAATAGCATTGATGAGGAAAGGAACTAAATATGATCATCTTTTTAAATTCTTTTTTAAGAAAATATATATAAACTTTAATTAAAGATAAATAAGAAAAAAAACCTTTAATTAAACATACAAAAAATCAAGACAAAATTAAAGAAGAAAGAAATTAGAAGAATAATGACATTGAAATAAATAATATCTAATTTTCTCTCTTTTCAAATTACAAAATAAATTTTTGCTTGTTCTCCTCCTAATTTGATACGAATTCCATAAATAGAATGATTTTTTCTCCGAATAATTTTTCTTACCCTTTCAAACACTAATCAGACTTCTTATAAATTTCTCAACCACAATGAATTTTCTCTCCTTGTAGGAGGAATAAACATTTTTTCAAAAAGTCTTTTATTTTGAAAAGAATTTTTTGTTACATAATCTCTTTCTTTACATCAATGTCTTCACAAGAATAATGAGATATTCTCTCTTTCTCTTTTGTTAAAAAAGTCACATGACCTAGAAATTTGATGGACATCTTAGCGACAAAAGTTGATACCATATATTGATCATTATCGTCAGAAGAAGAAGAGCCAAAGTGAAGAAATTTGTTCTTATTTGTTACAAATGCTCAACTATTTTGTTTTTATTTTATAGGCTAAATAATTATAAACAGTTATAAAAAATGAATAGTTTTTATCTTTTCATCTTCCATTTTCATTTACTTAAATCTATATTAGTGTAATGGATGTTATAAAGGGCATAATTAATCGGGTATGACATAAATACTTTTTTTTTAAATACAAATAAAAAATACAAAACACAGATAAAATGTCAAAAAAAGGAAAAAAAAGATGAATACAAATACTGGTCATAGAGAGATGCCACATCAAATTGTCAATATTCAGCTTTATATATACATATATAGGTTCATGTCCTTAGATGTTATTTTATTACTTTAGCTGGCATCGACATTTTTGTAAATCTGATATCTACTTTGGAACATTTTATAATGTGGCATAGGCTGACAATTGAGATCATAAATTTAAAATAATAAAATTTAATTTATTATAATACTAATATCAATATCATAAAGATATATATATATATATATATATCATTTAAAAAATATATAAAAAGTATTATAAATTATAATAATTAACCGCTTTTTAAAACAAATTCATATAACTAATTTGATTTACACTCCAAAATTCATAGGTGTCACATAATTTACACATTAATTCTTCATTACTTAATATATGTAATTATATCAATGACATATAAATTGAAATTAAAAAATACATATTTTATTTGAAAATCACGTAATAGTACTATAAGGTATAATAATTAACAACTCAACATATTTTAAAATTTTAGTTGACTCTCCGAATTCCATATGTCTCATGTAATTGAGACAGAGAAAAACATATATTGGTTTAAAATTAATAAAAATATTATAAATTATAATAATTAACAACTTAAAATTTATAAAAAAAAACCTTTAAAATTTTTTAGTTGGCTCTCCAAATTCAATCGGTATTACAATAATTAAAACATAGAAATTAACATAGATTGGACTCCTGCTGACATTTATGTTTCCTTTTTCTAAATTTTCTCTTTTATACTTTATATAAATAATTTTTTTTATGTAAAAAGTATAATAAATCATAATAATTAATAGCTTAAAATATTTCAAAACATATAAACAGTTTTTGTTAACTTTCAAAATTTCATCTATGCCGCATAAATTGAGAGAAATATAGATATATAGATATTTTAAGTTGCTAATTATTCTGAGTTATAGTACGTTTTATGTAATTTTCATATATATTACTCGGTCCTGATTTATGTGATACAAATGAAATTTCAAAAGTCAATGAATTTTTTATAAGTTCTTTTTTATATTAACTTGTTAATTATTGTGATTTCTAATATATTTACGTAAAACATACTCTAAATACAAATAATTAGCAACTTAAAATATATAAAAACATACTAAAAAATTGATTCACTTCAAATTTCATATGTACCACATAAATTAAAACAGAAACAGTAACATATATTGGGCCCCGTGCTGGCACGGGGTCCTATATCTAGTATATATATAAGTACATCAATAGAACTTTAATTTCAACGCAATATTTTTATTGCTATATTATCTTTTTGAGTACATTACAAGATAAAGCTAGAACTAGGAAATTAACTCAAAAGGAAAGACAATTAATCTGAGATTAATCCCAAATTAAGCCACAGTTTGCAGCTTAGGCATGTTTACTACATTATTGTTTATTCCACAATTAGTATCATTTGGACACGTGGCAACCTGTGTTTTATCTGAGCAAACCAGTAAACCAAGTTTCACTATGTCAATAATTTGTTCTTGTGTGAGTTCTGGAAGTTTCTTATTAGTATGCATGTTCTCATCCTTCACAATTACACCTGGAGTTTGTATTTCTGGAAGTTTCTGTTCCTTTAGAATGACCTTCTCTTTTTTGCTGTATATTGCATACAACACAATTTGGAGTATACCAAAGATGAATCCCAATACATTTGGAGCCTATAAATAATAACAAGGAATGTACGTTAGAATATACTATATATAGTCCGTTTCAAAATAAATGTCTTTTTTCTATTTTGACATGGCATGCATGCATGCATGTTTAAGACTTGATTTTTATATATCTTGTGTTTAAGATTATCATATTCAATTTTTCTTTTTTACTTTTCAAAACTCCATATCAAGTCAAAAGCTGACTAACAAATTAAAACGGAGGGAGTGAATAACTTACAGCAATGTTAATATCTTTGAGCAAGAGACCATAGAAGAACCACATAACAGCACTTAATGTGAGAAAAACTGATAGAAGTAATGGCATGTATTCCACACTTTTTGTTTTGATGACTTTTCTCTGCATGAAATATAATGAGAAAAATTAGCACCAAATATCATGCATGGAATTTTAAAAATATAATATTCGAAAATAACGTAAAAGCATACCACAATGCCTAAGGGTGCAACAAATACACATAAGGAGAAAATAAGGCAAATCCATCCAACAACTTGTCCACGAATGGCTCCTTTGAATAGCAATTCAGTAACTAGGATTATTGCACCAAATCCACCAACCACAGATAACATGAGCATCTTTACTGTTTGGACCTGGACAAATATAATTTATTAGACTTATAATGTGTTGAGTTTTTCATTTAGGTATATATAAGAAAGTTAATTGTAAAAACTAACGTACCCTGGCTTTCTTTGGTGCGTAGAAAAGGTAGAGACCAACATAGATAGTCTCAATGAACATACCAAAGGAATTAATTGTGATGAGAAGGGGCATGTTGGTTTTCAAAAGTGCATAATATATCCAAAGCATGGAACTAAAGAGAGCAACCACATATGGAATTGATTGATAACCTTCTGTTGATTTTTTCTTGTAAATGTTATAGAACGTCGGTCTACAAAAGTACATAGTAAAATTATAATAAGCAAAATATATATACCCAAAAAATTTCAAAAAGTAAATTAGATGGAGACTCACATTGGAGAAAGGAACACAATGAACGAGACAATGTTGCCTGCAAATTACCAATAAAAAGAATGAGTTTAAGGAAGATATGATTAATGTGATCCCTTTAATATATCATTAAGAAATTCAATAGGAATTTCGATAGGAGAAAAGGGTGCATATTAAAATTAAAAAATTGGCGAAACAGACTATATATTAAGAATTTCTATCGAACAATAAAGAAGCAAGAAGAAGGAGAAAATAAAGATGTATATTTATTTACCAAGGACACCAAAAGCAAAAGCCCAGTGATTAGAAATACCAGCCATCTTCTTTTTTTTAATGTTTCTACTCAAGAGTTGCAAAAGACAAGTAAGTTTTCTACTTGACTTAGTTGGCAGTGAAATGAAAAGAATTTGATTCACATATTTATACTAGCAAGGGATGGGGAAAATCCTAAATTTATTATTTTTTTATTTTATTTTAAAATATATATATTTAATGAAAGTGCTATGGCAATATCATAAATTTTAAAGGGTCCCAAGACACATCTTTATTATGTCATTCCCCAATCCTTAGGAGCACTAAAGATTTATTACAACTCATGCATGCTTTATTGTTTTTTCTTTTACTGTCTGTACGAAATGAACCCAAATTAACAACCAAAAAGAAGAAGAAAAATGGGAAGAGGGACCAATTAATAAAGCTTTAGATTTACATCAATAATAGAGTTGGATGTGGTGTAGCTATTGAGAAGATCAATTTGATGCAATGGCTGATGAATTTAGGATATGCTTAGCTTTGCAATTGCTTTATGTTACACTTATCTTCTCCTAGTGGGGTGTCATTTATCTGAACATACAGTCTACTACTATGAAATGGATCCAATATAATTAATCTATGTGATGTATTTTTTTAATTGTTTGTGACATATTTAGCATATCACTTGTTTTTCTAAAGATTGTAGATAATTGTTTTTTGAAATGGATATTAATTAGTGGTAGGTTAGTGGCTTAATGGTGTTTGTATTTTAATTGTATATAAAAGTTATATGTACGTAATTATAGTGTATCAAAGTTATATATATATATATATATATACACACACGTTGCGTTACATTATATATATATATATAGGGCAAATTTATATTCTAGTTTATGGTGAACATGAATCCATGGTGAATGGAGAGATGACTGCATCTATTGTACGTATTACCTATAGTGTATATAATATGCTTATAAATTGTATAATATATGTATGTATACTTTTTTTTATAGTGTATATACGATGCTTAAACATTGTATAGTGGTGTTGGTGATATTTATGGTGTTTATTGGTGAAGATTTTGGTTGATGTTTTGCGCATTTTTTATCAATGGAGAGATGACTTTATCTCAATGTCTAATTATTGTATATTCAGTTTTTTTTTTAAATTTTATTATTATTATTATTATTGTTGTTGTTGTTGTTGTTGTATTATCCCTATTTATCAAAACAAAATGCATATACACTGAATATACATCATATGTATATATATTGCAACGATGATGAGGACGATAAAATACATAAGAAGTGTATATAGTGAATTTGTGACAATGAATAAGTTAGAGAGAAAATGGGGGGATTGAGAAAAACGGTGATGGAAAGAGGGGAGGTAAGGGCAAAATAGATCTAATTTTATTAATTATATATTAATTAACATATATGTTAGTATTATTTTGTAGCTACAGGTTGATTTATTTTTTGACCGAACGACTAATTAACTGTACCAAAATAAAATCTTCCAATCAAAGTGTATTATTAGGTAGCCTTCTCTTTTTCCTTTTGTTGCATGAAATTCATTTTCGTCGTCTAGAAAAAGAAGTTGTCAAAGTTGAATAAACAACTGTCTAAATTACTCCACTTTTAAGGTTTTGTGGGTAATATTCTCCAAAATTCAAGAGCCACACTATGTTTCTCTTGAATTATTATTATTATGCTTTTAACAATGATTGAAACCATGATACTTTAATTTTTAAGTCATTTTCTCTTCTTTTATACATAAGATATTTTTGTGGAACGTGTTGCATGCAATATAATTTACCAATAAGGCTGCTACCACTTCTAACGTCGTTCTTGATTTAATCTTTACTAGAATAATAATACCACCTGTATACATCGCTTGCTTGATTCCTAATTCATGCAAAAACCATCAAGCATCTTCTTAGTTTATGTGGTGCTATTTAGATTTTAGATATTAATTTTTTTTTTCTCTAAACGCGATTTTTAAATTCAAATAATTCCACATAAATTGGGTAGGTGATTAATAATTTGAATATGAAATATTGAAGGTTGAATTTTTTTTAAAAAAAATTGATTCTCAAAATATACTTTAAATTGAAACCAAAGGAGTAAAAGAGAAAAAGATCATGCAAAGTGCAGTGGTGAGACTGCTCCACTCTTAAACAGAGGTTTCAGGTTCGAGTCTTGGGTATGGAGAAAATCATATTGAGAGCATCTCACACATAAATGGGCCCTACATGCAGTGCAAGATCCGAACTTTGTTGGAGCTTCGGACCCGAAAATAAGGACATTATTTTAACTGAAAAGGGTCTCATCAATTATTATAAAGTACACATTTAAAAAAATGAGAGATTGATATCCAAAGATGTATTCTCAAGTCCTCCAGATTGCGTGGAGGACTAAAATTTTAATATTTTATGTTATAATGAACTAACGGTCCTTTTCCGTCTTCTTCCACCATAAAAACCCACGCAAAAAATGCATTGTTTTCTCTATAGTTAAAAAATTAGAAAAAATTCTAATTTAAAATTTTTAAAAAATTCTAATAATGCAAGTCGGTGAGATCTTTTAAAAGCCGCACGACGAGTGCTTTTTACCTGGCATGAGGTGAGGGTCTTTAAATTTAGCAGCTATTGTATTGAAATCATAATAAAATTTAATAAGAAAAGGAAATAATATGCAAAATGACAAATATTTATAGTGTATTATTTAATTTGGCTATAGTTTCAAATATTTATGATTTGCGGCTATAGTTTTTTAAATTTGCAATGAATTTGTCAATTCGATTTCTGATTGTATAAAATCAGAATGCAACTACTTGTATACGATTTTTTGATATATTTGATTTGTATAAGTTATGAAAAATTCATAATAAATTATCATGTTTGTATATTGGCAAACGGAATATATAAACGGAGTTTTGAAAAATTTCTATATGTATAAATACATAATTTGTATATACTTACCTTGTTTGTTTATTGACAAATAAAATATACAAACGAAAATACCTATAGCAAAAGAAATTATATATATAAAGCATAATTATGCAAATTGTTGCTAAGGAGACTAATTAAATTTCATCTCTTTGTTATTTATGAAATTTTCTCTAAAATAAATATGCAATTGAAAAACACAAATGTGTAAAAGATATCATGACACATATATGTATATACGAATTACTAATAACATCCTAATAATCCAAACATAATTAAGAAAAAAAAATTATCTAGAAAGAAATAGACATATCGTTTGTACTCTTGAGAAGTAAAGTAATTCATAAACATTCTCTTAATTCTAAAGTTTTTAATGTTTTTCAAAGAATATTTTCAGATTTAGAGAGAGAAGGTGTGTGATACATGAAATATACAACTAAAGGGACATCCTTTTATTTTTTTTCAGTAGACACACAAATCCCCACCATGTGAACTTGAACGTGAGTTGTAGATCATCAAATAGTTTGGTACAGAATAACCAAAACCTCTAAAAAGTGTTACAACTATAACAAAATCATGAGTTTGTCAGAAAAAAACTCATTGACCTAGTTTTTTTTGAGAGAAAATAAGTAATTCGATGTAGTAAAAAAATTATTTTTCAGAAGCTAAAAAAAAATTGCTTAACTTGCTTTTTGAAAAGCACCTTTGAGAAAAATATATTTAGAATTACTTTTTAGAAGCAAGCTTCTTGATAAAACACTAATTGTTATTCCTACGTTCTTTCAAATTCATTGATCAAATACAAAATGCATCTTATCAAATATATTTTTTTGAAAAATATTTTAAACTAAATTGATTTTATAAATTTGGCCAAATAAGTTATTAGTCTTTTCTTGGCCTGATTATGAATGCTAAAAGGGGCCTAACTAGAGGGACATTTTTAATAATAATTGGCATAATATAAGGAAACAGAGGATGTGCAAACTTTAAAATTTGCCTATAAAAACATCGGTTGACGTTTAACAAATTGTAAAACACTCTACTTCTTAGCTATAAGGAGTTGGATATAGCCTAGGACTTGAATATTGACTTGACCAAATGTATATTTGTATGGTGGCAATTCCACTACTTTAGTTTCCTCCATAAAATGGTAAAAGGCAAAGCTCCATTAGTAGTAAACTAAGGACTAAGGTCCGTTTTAATTTATTTGTCCTATTTTTTTAGTCTATTTTTTTTAAAAAAAACATCTGTTTTTAATTAGGTGTCATATGAGCGGTCCAACTGGGAAAACTATATTATGACATACATCCATATCATAAGCAAATTCTACCTATATTTCCAAATTATACCCTATCTTACCACTAATTAAGAGTTTCCTACCATATATTGATGAATACACACCTAGATATATGTATTTATGCTACCAGATACACTAAAATCGAGAGAGAGGCAAGCTAGATGGGGATGGAGATAGTCATGTATCACAGATATATGTGAATCACACTAGATACATGTATTTATATGTATCCGATATGATTTGCATGTTTTTGGGATACTAGATACATAGGAGAGTGGGGAGCAAGATGGAAGGGAGGCGAGCGAGATTTATTTATGTATCACATATATGTGTGAATTGAATTCACTTGGATACAATGTATCTAAAACTTCCTAGATTTTAACACTTTATTTGAAAATCAGTCAAATTCAATCAAGAAACTTAGTATTTCAAATTCAACTTGAAATTGTATTTAAAGAATTTTAATTTCAAGCATAAACATTGTTCCAAATATTCTTTACAAAAAAATATAACAAAATACGATTACATCTTCAATTTCAACTTCATAACTTCAAAATAAAGTAAAAATTATTAGGCAACTTGTCTGATGGTGAAATCCTAACTTATTAGGCAATTTCTCTAATTAATTGAAACCCTAGATTTGATTGCGAATCTTTTAACCAAAACATTGTCAAAGATACACTTTGTTTGGCAAGATTAATCATTCAAACTTATCATATTTCCTTATAAATCATATTCATATCAAGACAAGACTATATATATAATACTATATTGATATAATTTAATAGGAGAAAAAAAAGGCTTACCCTAATAACCACACAAATTACAAGAATACAACTTTAGTATTTTTTATCTTATTTTTTTTTAACCTAAAGTTGAAGGCTATCCTAAATATTGCAACTTTAGTAGCACAAAAACATGGAAGTAGTACTATAAAAGTGGACAATGTCATAACTATGGGACAGCAATTAGATATTTATTGAGGTCACCCAATATAAATGATGTTTCCCACTGATTTCCTCTCTTTTAATGATTGTTACAAAAGGTAAAAAATAAATAAATAAAAGAGATACTCCTCTGGCGATTGTGATCGATCGATCGTCCTAAATACATTATTTGGAGCCAATATTGTCTAATAATGTGCCAAAAGGAAAAGTTCTTCCACTTTTTCCGGGGGAAGATTGGTTTATGGGAATCTTTTTCTTTCGGCCGGATCGATTCGAGCTCAAACTTATTTAAATTAATATTGCTTAAAGTTCATTTTAAAAATGTGTTTTTTTATCTGTTTTTTCATATTCAAAAACTCAAATTAAATAGAATTTTCATATTTCTAATTAAGAATAGTTTTTTTTTTTTTCATCCCACTGTAATTTCTGATGATATGAATTTGTGGGCATCTTTCACGAACAAATAAAATCAAAGACATTCGTACATCAAATATTGTGTTTACAGTAAAAGCTTTTCTTTCTATTTTTTAAAAGTAAATTGCAGTTTAAATCGTTAGGGATCTAGAATCAAACGGTTTTTCCAAAATTTGATGTAATTTTTTCGAAGGTATTTTGTGGATTTCATCTAAAAAATCTAGTAGAATCTAGTTTAAGGTTCTCCCCATATGGACTAACTAAATTACAAAACGTATAATGACAAAAAAAAGTATATGTTGTTTTGGTGAATATAATGTTATACTTAATATATTTAGATTGTATTATAATTTTTTTTAATACATAATGTCACACATTAACAAATTTGGAGGATAAACCTAAAAAAAGTAAAACACGTATATATAAAATAAAGCTATTATTACAAAGTAGAGTAATATATAAAATGGTTATATTAGATAGAGAAAGCAAATATAAAAATAAGAAGAAAAAGGTAATGACCCAATCACACTAAATCAATCATTATAAAAATATTATGATACAATAAAATTTAAGTCACAATCAAGAAAATATTAAATTTAAACTAATAACACAAGAAGTCAGGGGAATAGCCATATAGGTCATGCTATGGGTTCATCCAAACTCCTTTCGACGAAAAATTATATAGTATATCTAAGGTTAAAATTATTTTTTATATATACCATAGATGTTGAATCCTCTTATTCTTCAAGTATTTACTTCTTTATATATTGAATTTTAATCCTTTAAATAAGTTATGACACCACCACTACCGCAAATAACAATCATCCAAACAAGCATAACTAAAATAGATACTTAAGTAGCTAAAACATTGTATATGCTCCATAATTTTCCAATCGAAGGTACGTGTTGATGGACATTTAACTTCTAGCGAAAAAAAAAAGGTATTAAATCATGGTAAAGAGGTTTGGTTATGATGTCAACAAGTTGTTCTTCACAATAAATAAATTGCTTCTTTTTCTCAAGATAGGGTGGGGGTAAAGCATAAACATTTTCTTTGACTAAAAATCTAATCGTAAAAAATGACACGTTTTTTCCATTTATGTGAATGTAGTTTTTTTTTTAATTTAATAGAAAATTATTTCAAATAATTTAATTTTTCATTTTAATTTACGTAATGAAAAGCTTTTATAACAACATAAATATTATGACATAATTAAAATCACAACTTTTAAAAACATTATACAACATAAATGTGATGAAATGTTTAAAACTATAAATTTCAAAATTCTTTTTTTTTGTTAAACCTCAGATCCAGACAAATAGACTCATATAAATTGAAATTGAAGAAATTACTACTTGACACAAATAAGATTTATTTTTGCCAGAAGAAATAATAAAGGAAGAGGATATATTAATTATTTTATATTTCATATCGACTAATTATGTTGAAAGGATTTTAATTGACCATACGATGAAACTTATCAGTAATTTATCGAATATATTTATTAAGCTGTTATAGAAATTATTGTTTTAATTAATAACATTCTTAGCTTGTTCCTCGTTAGATTTTGTGATATATATATATATACTAGTTTCACGGAACGTGCGTTGCACGTGTGTATCGTATATATAATATATAATGTTGTAAAATAGAATTAATATTACTAAATTAAAGTTTTAGTGAATAATTATAGTTGAAAGAACATAGGACAAATTATTATAAATGATTAATACATATTGTCATAGATTACTTGTATTTTGAGATCAAAATGAACAGATATCATTGAAACATTTCAAAATACATTGAAAGTTTAAACATGGGGAGAAAGTGATATTTCTTTAGTAGTAGTATTTTTACTTCACTCAATTTTGTAAACGAATCTAACCAACAAAATTAAAAAAAAATATCAATAAAAATATGTCACCAATAGCCTTTCTTCTTGAAGGTATGAACATAAATGATGGACACCATTTAAGCACAATTTTTCTCTTAAATATTCATACTTGAAATTTAGTATGTGCATAACACTAATAAGGATTACCATAAATATTTCAATATTTTATCTTTATACGTAATATATGTTTTATAAAATATTGGGAAAATGGTCAAATATGCCCCTAAACTATTCGAAAAGGTCTATACCCCCTGTTTAAAGTTTGGTTCACTCGTGCCCTCGCCGTCCAACTTTTCGTCTAGATATGCCCTTATGCTGAATTTTTAGGTTATATTTTTCATATTTTTTATTAATCAATTACTCATTTTCAGGATTTATCGAAAAAAAATAAAAAATTTAAAAAATTATTGAATTTAAGGTTACTATATTTATTTGTAAATTTTTGGCATTAATTTTATTTTATTTTATTTTATTCATATTTTTCCTATTTTTCATTAGTCAATTACTCATTTTCAGGATTTACCGAATTTTTTTTGTTGAAAACGGGTCGGGTAGTTTATTTAAAAGGGGGGTATATGTAGACCTTTTCGAATAGTTTAATTAGGGGTATATTTGACCCTTTTCCCTTTAATATAAATGCCACGTGGTAATGTAAAAATGATGTGGCAATTCCATTTGGCATTTAATGCCCATAAGGGCATATCTAGACGAAAAGTTGGACGGCGAGGGCATGAGTGAGCCAAACTTTAAACGGGGGTATATCTAGACCTTTTCGAATAGTTTAGGGGCATATTTGACCCTTTTCGCTAAAATATTAGTATTCAATTAATATTTGAGTAAGACTATCATAGAGAGGTAACTTTACCAAAAAATAAGGTACTTTGTTGTTATAATGAATGATGGTTAAATAGAGATTTGAGTTATGTCAAATATTTAGCTTGACAAATACTTTTTTTTTAAATTACAACATTTTAAAATAATATATTTTGAAGTTAGAAGAACTTGTTAACTTGATAATACATTTGTGACATATATAATACTTTAATTTAAATACAAAATAAATGAATTTATACTACATCATGTTAACTTCATATATTGGAGTATTACATACTAATGTATATATTAAGCAAAAAAATAATTCTCATATCATCAAAAATATTTTTTTCAAATACTCGAGGTTATGGAATATACCCTCTTGGGATAGAACGACTTACTTCATCAGAATAGGGGTACCTCATATTCTGCTGAACTTCGAACTCACTCAACAACAATAAATCACACAAAAAAAATTAAAATGCAAGAAGAAGAAGAAGAGTAGAAGATTAAAAAAATTGTGGTTGAAAAATGAGAGGAAGTCCCTCTATTTATAGTCAACAAAGGGTAGTATGAACAAATATTTTTTGTGTCTTATCGATCTGAAAAGTCATGACCTTTTCGAGAAGTCACAACCCTTTGGAAAAGTCACAACTTATTGAAAAATTCACAACTATTTGAAAATGTCACAACTTATTGAAAAAGTCACAACTCTTCGAAAAAGTCACAACTCATAAAAAAATCACAACCCTGCGAAAAAAGTCACAACTTATCGAAAAAGTCACAACTCATCGAAAAAACCACAACCTAAGTTAGGAATATTATAGTAATTTAACATTCAAGTTAGGAGTTCATACTTTTAAGGTAATATAGAAGATATATCTCAATCTAATATAAGGAAAACCAAATGAACAGAGAGAAAGTATATGTTTTCGATTTTTATGTTTCAAAATCCGAAATCAAACCAAGAAAAAAAAAATAGAAAGAAAAAAAATCCTAATCCGAAACTAAAAAACATCCCAAATAACGAAAATATTTGTGTTCAACTTAATTTTTCATTTAATAAGAATAATATTGTACACTCTATTAATTTATATTGTTACTATCATAATATCGATCTATTGTAAATTTAAAAGACATTTGTTCCCTAGTAGATCTTATCCCATGGACGGAAAAATTAAGCATAAAAACAGAATGAAAAGTTGAAATATGAACAGATATTAATGTTTTAATGCGTGGAACTATTTTTTGAGATAGATGATGATTAATGATCAAAAAAGGAAGTGTGAGCTACAGATATTTAAGAGGATAAAATATTGATGCTTTTCTGATTTGCTCTTAAAGCTAGCATGGAAATAAAAGATAATGGGACAACCATTTACGTGTACACTGGACAACTTTTGCATGCCAATTAAAATACATTACTAATATTTCTATCCATCAACCAAAGTCGGTGGTAAATGAGCGAATTGAATTGAATTGAGGTATGAAAAATGAGTAAATTAAATTAAATTGGGTACGAAAAATGAGCAAATTTAATTGAATTGGGGCGGTTTAAAATGACTAAGTTGTTAAATGGCTAGGTAGATGAAGAAAATAAATGGATAAGTAAAATAGATGAAGGAAAAAATGGAATTGAAGAGAAGATAGAGAAAATAAATAAGGGAGAAGGTTGTTAACTATAAAAAAAATGTTGAATATTAATGTTAAAAAAAACTCCTCATACATTTAAAAGGTGAATAATTTCATTAATCTATCCGGACAGCATTTTGTGCTTAAATGATACATTACAAATGGAGTTGGAGGGTTAAAGTGATATAAAGTTAAGTTGGAGTGCCAAATGAAATTTAAAGATAAGTTAAAGAGGCTATGTATGTATTTGGCCTTATTAAATTGAAAAATTCTTGATATGCCCAAAATTACTTGTACGAAAATGAGCTAAAATGTAGATCATAAAAATTTTCATGAATCAACTTGAATTAGATATCATCCCAAATATTGATGGGCCGCAATGAGCTAGGCTAATGAACGAGCAACTCAATAATCCATCTAACTTTAGCGGGTTGAATGGCTTATGATGTCATTGGCTAATTTTGCTATCTCTAAATATAATTTCATAAGCTACTTTTATCAGCTCTAAATAATATATACTAAACTACTATGAGTTTGAAGTTATATTTCCTGTTAATATATATATATATAAAGTTTGGGCTTAATTAGGAATCTATTTCTATAATTTGCTTAATTAAGAAATATAGCTACATGTTATGGAGAGGAGAGAGGCCAGCGAGATCTGGGAGAGAGATGAGAGAGGTTGAATAATTGTTGTATTCGTTGTATCAGATTGTATCACAAATACAATTGAAAAAATACAAATTGTCAGAATACAATTGATACATAATACATATATAGTTGATACATAATACAAAATACATTTGATATGGAATACAAATACGTTTGATACATAATACAAAAACAATTATCATATTTATATAGAATATTTTTTGGGCTGCAACTGTTGGGGGTGAGAGAGAGATAGAGAGAGGCAATAATTTGTATAATTCGCATCTCGTTTGTATAATTCGTGGGTACGTTTGTATAATTCGTGTGTATTTGTATAATTGAGTAATACAAAATTTGAAATTATACAAATATGATAAACCTCGAAACAACGAAATGATACAAACACAAACATCTTAACTTTAAACAATTATACAAATTATATTATACAAATTACATTATACAGATTATATTATACAAAATTCAAAAACTACACGTTTATACAAACTTTAAAAAGTCAAAAATTATTGAATGTAGATCTGGTGATAAAACTGAAAAGCCAAAGGAAATCGCCGTCATATACAAATACAAATCATTGTATACAAAGACAAATCAAAGAAGAATTGTTAGTTGCGAATTATACAAACGTGACGAATTATACAAACATAAAACCCAACCCACATAATTAACAGTTAAAGTTAATCACTAATGATAATTATAATAAACTATAACTATGATGACTACTTAAGTAGTATAAATCTGCTTAACCGCATAATTTTTTCGTTAGGAAAAAAATTGGTCTGTATGTGCCTAATATGTTTGTGGGAGGTCGGGGTCAGTAAATCATAAGCCCATCATTCGCTTAATTCTTGGAAAACTTTACGTAAATGTGTGTTTGTAATATATGTATTATATATACATAACATATATATATAAAATAAGTATACATTATCTATATATATATACTTATTTTAGAAATTGGAATCCACCTGCAGGCTGCAGGTTGTGAGGGGTCTGGACTTGGCATACAATCTACATCACTATTTGTTGTTGTTATTATTATTAACAAATATTTCATTGGCATTCATTTGTATGTGTAGTATTAAATCTCAAAAACGACACACCAAATAGAAATTCTAACTCAATGAAGAATTAGAGAAAAAAATCAAAACTTTTATTGCTAATAAAAGAAAATCCAACACAAAGCTAGCCAGCCTCTCTAAGTACATTTTATCTAGCTATCTTAGAGCAAGGAGGTAAAAAAGAAAGACTAAAGACTTAGGAAAATTCAACTAATTGTGTATAAACACATTTAGGATTAGGAAACTAAAGACTAAAGCAAACTAAAACTTCTATCCTTGTTCTTTAATTCAGGGGCTTGCTTTGTCAGTCAAGAGTACTAGATAATCCATCGTCTGTCTAAACCTCCATGGTTTGCAACTTGGGCACATTCTCATCAACTTTAGCTTCACATGTAGTACCATGTGGACACGTCGCCACGTGTACTTTATCTTTGCAAACCATTAAACCAAGCCTCACTATGTCAATAATTTGTTCTTGTGTAAGTTCTGGAAACTTCTTATTAGTGTTCATGTTCTCATCCTTCACAATGACTTCAGCCTTTTGTATCTCTGGAAGTTTCTGTTCCTTTAGAATGGCCTTCTCCTTTTTGCTGTATATTACATACAGAATCATTTGGAGTATACCAAAGATGAATCCCAATATATTTGGAGCCTATAAATAATAAAACATAACAAGGGTAGTACGTTAGAATATTTTATAAAAAAAAAACAATATAATTTTACGTGCACGCTAATAATTAAATAACTTACAGCGATGTTAATGTCTTTTAATAGAAGACCATAGAAGAACCACATAACGGCACTTAATGTGAGAAAAACTGATAGAAGTAATGGCATGTATTCCACACTCTTTGTTTTGATCACTTTTCTCTGCATGAAATATAATAAGAAAAATTAGCACTAAATCATGCATGGATTTAAAAATATAATATTCGAAAATAACGTAAAAGCATACCACAATGCCTAAGGGTGCAACAAATACACATAAGGAGAAAATAAGGCAAATCCATCCAACAACTTGTCCACGAATGGCTCCTTTGAATAGAAATTCAGTAACCAAAATTATTGCACCAAATCCACCCACAACAAATAAAGAGAGCATCTTTATAGTTTGGACCTGCGTTAAATTAATTATAAATATCAGAATTTTTTTTAAAAAAAAGTACGCGTTAAAAAAAAAATTATTATGAACTTGTCGTAAAAACTTACCCTGGATTTTTTTGGTGCGTAGAAAAGGTAGAAACCAACGTAGATAGTTTCAATGAAGACACCAAATGTGTTAATAGTGATGAGAAGTGTTGTGTTGGTCTTCAAAAATGCGTAGTAAATCCATAGCATGGAGCTAAATAGAGCAACCACGTATGGAATTGATTGGTACCCTTCAGCGGTTTTCTTCTTATAAATTGTGTAAAACGTTGGCCTGGAATATTTGTGAAACAATATTGTTAGATTATAATCCAAAAAATAAATAAAGTAGTAAACATTTTAAATAAAACGAACAAACAAATAAGGACGTACAGTGGAGAAAGGAATACGATGAACGAAACGATGTTCCCTGCAATTTTCAATAGAAAAAAAATGATTTAGGAGAAAGACGCATGTAAATTACTATATTAAACTTATGCATGTTATAATTCTTATACATTACACGCACTGTGATTTTCCACTCTGTGGAATTACACTGAGTATGTTATTAAGAGAAAAAGGAAGGAACAAGAGGTATATATTTACCAAGGACACCAAAAACAAAAGCCCAGTGATCTGCAGAAAAAGCCATCTTTTTTTTTTTTGTTTTGGTTCAAATCTCTAGCACTCTCTCTATTGCTAGACACAAAGAAGTGCTATGAGTTTGCAAAGACTTGCAAGTTGTTTTACTTGACAGTGAAATGAGAAGGGCTTGATTGAAGTATTTATATAGGGGAAAGTAGGTCTGTTCACTATTGAATATAATATTTGTACAAATAATATTCTACTATATATATTTTTTTTAAAATGCTAAAGAGCACTATGAAGTTTAAGGGTCCCAAGATTCTCTTTTATTATGTCATCACCCAATCCTAAGGGCCACTACAGCTATGTCATGCTTCTTCTCTTTTTTTTTTTGGAGAGGGGTTTTATTTTAATGAATTTCTAAACAAAATGAAACTCCTAATCAGCTAAAATAAATATCAAGAAATGATGGGTGGACCAATGATTGGTTGCCATTTGGCATCAATAATTAGAGTTTACATGCAGTTGTGGCTCTAATTGAGAAGATCAATTTGGCTGATGATTGAAAAGGCAAGATATGATTAGCTTTGCAATTGCTTTACTTGCTAGACTTATCATGTCTTGGTGGGTTCTCATTTATCCCTATACTGTTTAATTTTAATGAAATGAAATTAAACTAATTTCTTAATTTTGTAAATTACATACTAGTGACATGTTTACCTTAATATGCTTTCCTATACATTAATTAGGCTTCAAGTGATGCCACTTGCCAGCCTAACCCACAACCACCAAATAAATTGTACAAAAAAGAATTTCAACAAAAAAATTAAGTAATATTTTGGTGAAATTAAGTGGATTGATACTTATTTTCGAAAGTTGAGAATATTGTTTTCAAAATGTTTGTATTCAAATACTACGAAGGTAGTGTTTGCTTGAAGGGTAGGAAGAACATAATTAATGTGAAATGTTATTTATGAAACTTGTTTTTGCTACGTTTATCAGATGTTCCAATTTACTCAAACCTTTTTTTTTTCTAGAGAAAGTATTTTAAAAATATTTTACTCTACACGAAAACATAAGAAAATTAAAAGAATTTTTCTTAGAAAATGATTTTCCTTCATATATACCAAACACCTCCTTAATTAATTCCTCTAACTTGATCAAAGTAGTAGGCTTTCTTCCATTTCGTTTGGCTCGATAAATTTTACTTATTTGGTGCTCTATGTTGTTAGACACAATATTTTCCATAACAACCCCCTCCTCTCCTTCCTTCTTCTTTTTTAGATACATTTTCTTTAGCCTAAAAAATAATAATAATTTTGGTAGACAAAAAGGATTAAACTTTAAGGTTTTGTGGATACTGTTCACCCAAATTCAACAGCCACTATATATATATCCCATTCAATAAATAATTAATATAAGCTTTTCTCAATGATTGAACCCAAAATGTAATTCTTTTTACATAATCCCTATTTTAATTTATTTGTCTGATTTTGATTTGACACGTTTTAAAAAATAAAGAAAACTTTCAGATTTTATAATCTTATACTAAAGATATGTGAAATGTATCAAAATATCTTTCAATCTTATAATCTTAAACATGTTCTATGATTGTTTTTTTTAAAAAAAAAAACAGAGGAAGTACCGTATTTCCTTCTCTTGCTTTACATTTTTCCTTTTTTTGGGACAACGTGCTAAATGTAAAATATCTGTCAGGGAATACAGCATTTTGCTTTGATGATCTAATTATAATTCAAAGGTTGATTTTTTATTATCATAAAGGATGTGTTGTCACCTTGAACCTTCTTGCTTTAGTCTTATAAATGTATAATAATAATACTATGTGTACACATTGATTGCCTTACAATTTTAACTTTTAACTTTATATAAAAGAGAAAGATTAATAAACAATTGAGAGATAGTGATTAAAAGTTGTAATTCAAATTGTCAAAATTGCGTGGAAAACTCAAAGTTTTATTCTTAGGTAATAATACATGGTCCTTCTTCTCTCCCCACATAAACACTTTAATTTCACTAAGTTTAACTTTTAACCAAAAATAACATGCATTTCAAAATCGTGATGAATTTCTAATTTCTAATTTCTACTTTATTGTGATTGAGGTATAGTTATTGTTGTTGAAGAATTTCTAGCCTCTGATTGGTAATACACTAGATGGTTGTATGTCATAATGCTCAAGTCTGAATATTTATTTATTTTCAAAGCTGTCAAATGTGGTTCAATTTTTTTTATATAAATAAATTATGCAATACATGGAATAATAAATTAAGAATGTGTTTAGTGTTAGATTTTTATGAACTATATATTGCATGTCCTACGAATTATTGACGCGGTTGAAAGATGATGACTAAGTAAAGTAAATTTAGTGGATGATGATTAACGTTAATTTTTGTTAGCAACAAGTTAGGGATGGATAATAATAGATCGATATATAGAGATTAATTAGTAACTAAGGCATTGTAATACATGGTGTATTTCTTATTGAATGTTCATTTATATGTATTATTAGTTCATATTTATTCTTTTTAAAACAAAATAAAAGTTTGCCAACTAATATAATGGTTAGTTTTGTCATTTTTAGTAAGTACTTTATACTTTATATCCATCTATTCACTCAATATTTCCCCATTCTTATTCCTTTGTTCTAGTCCGCATACGTACATAAAACATTACTTACCATAACTTTGCTCATATATTATATAATATATATGAGAAAAAATAATTTTTTTAAAAGAGAAAACTTCATACTAGTAAATTCGACATTTCGCTCAATATTCAAACAGATTGATCTTTAATTTTTGGTGTTTACCTATTGAACTTACGCATATATAGTAGAACACTAAAAATTTTACAAGCTAAAGTCATATCCCGATCTAACTTATAAACTATTATAATATAAAAATATAAACTTATAAAATATGTTACGATATAAAAGTATAAAAAAAAAACATTAAGTTTATTAGAAGTAGTAAAAATTAAATATCAGCACAAAAAGAGCAAATGACCACTCATAAATAAATGCTGGGATTTTATGTGGACATTGGATCTACTGAAGCTCCCAACCAACCAATTAATCCCCAAAAGTTAAAGTCTCCATTTTGCTGGTGACATTTAGTCAGAGGCATCAAGAATCGAATCTCAGTAATTCCCTGGCCAACTTGACGTTAAAAAAATTGGTAGGAATGAAGAATCCAATTTTATCTCCATTTTAATTTGACGAGAAGTATTGAAAATACTTTTAAATTTGACGTCTATGGATTATTGATAGCTTTAAAAACATCATTCTACTTGACTAACTAAATTTAGATACATTTTTTTATCCGCCACATGACATAAAGAAGTGGTCTCAAATTATTGTAGGAGCATGAGGTTCCTAATAAAAAATAGAAAGAAGTGTTGAAAACACTCCTAAATACACTCCTAAATTTGGCTAGAATTTAGGGGTGTATTTCACTATTGTTATAAAATTGGGGATGTATTTAAGTTCAGTTAGTCAAGTAAATGATATTTTTAAGATTGTCAATAATTAAGAATGAAATTAATAATTCATGTTGAATTTAGAGATGTTTCTAATATTTCTCTGTATTTTTTTTAGTTAAAATATTTCTCATAATATGTTTATTCAACATCTTCAATTTAGTTCAATATTAGACCACAAGGGTGTAACGAAATGGATGAGAAATCTTGTTATCTTTAATTAGAAGGTTTAGGTTTCAGATACGGAATTACGAGAGAAACTCCGGGTAGTTATCTGAGAGGTAAATTAATAAAATTATCCTATTTAATATAAGATTTCTCAATTAATATGAGACGGAGAGAGTATAATTTAATTTTAAAATAATTATTTTACTCTTAATAAATTAATTTATAATCATACAAATATTTATAATTTATTTTATATTACAAATTTAAAAAAATTCATATTTTTATTCTTAAATTGTATATCCAATTAAACATTATCATATACATTGAATCTACGAGAATTTTAGTTCGACTCTTCAAGACTTCAAATTCGCCGTACTAGGTAGTACCTTCTTCCTACTAGCTAGGGACTTGGAAAACATTGCATCCCTTCTGTATCCAAATAGCCTTTTCCTCACCAAAAAAAGGTTAAAAAGTAAACGTTCGTTTAAAAAAAAATATCGATTTAATTTGATATAAAATTTAAGAAAATAAAGAAAACATTTTTAAAGTTATGTATTTCAAATATCTCAAAATATCTTTAATCTTGTAATCTTAAGTATGCCATGTGGAAATTAAAGTGTTAAAGAAAAAAGTCATTTTTAAACAGACTAAAAAAGATAATAAATCATTCTTCTTAAAACAAAGAGAGTACAAACTTAGTGGTAGTTGTTTGATTTGGAACAAGTTATTTTAGAATTAGTTATTATATGATAAGTTATCCCGGGATAAGTTAGTCCATCACGTATATGGAATAATTTATTCTATCACTATGTAAAAATGATGGGATAACTAATCCAATAGCTACCTAATACCTCCAACCAAACATGTGATAAAATAATTTTAATAAAATTATTATACCTTATATCTCACACTAGACAGACACATTCTTAAAATATTAATTAAGAAGAAGTCGCTCCAATGCTGAGAGAGTGGAATAATTCATCCCACGAAACATATGAACACCACTCTTTCATTGAGTTAATTTTTTATGTGATGAAATCAAATGCTCCTCAGATTGTGCATTAACGTGGAGAGAAAACTAGACCGCTACTTTGATAAAAACAACATTATATTAAATTAATCTACTTTTGTTTCATAGCCAAGTGTGTGTCTATGGCATATTAGTTCAATACTTTTCATTATAAAATTTAAGAAAAAGTCAGTTGTTTCACTTTTTCAGTTAGAGTAGTATACAACTCTGGATGGCACTTTGTGCCAATTTAGTGCCTCGGTTGCAGTCTTGCACCCTATCCCTTCCATTATTTTATACTCCATTTCTTTTGGATTTGTTGGAATATATTGATAGTCTCTTAAATTTATTATTTTCTTCAATTTATGTTATGTGAGATTGTTTGATTTGATATGGTGTTTATTAAAAAGAGAATTTTAAAAAAAAAATCATGGTGTAAAATATATCTTGGATGTTTATGTGGTTTTAAATCATTTTATTGAGGATAAAAGAGAAATTTATGAATTAATTGTTACTAACTATAGTAAGATGACATTTTTTTTATAGATGGACTAAAATGAAAGATGCATAATACATAAATATATTATTTAACTTTGCTTCAATTGACATCTATGGTATAAAATTAAACAAATAGACGCATTCAACCTACATGGCATCCTACATGTTCTATGTGGCGTCCTACATGTATTATGTCATGTAGAACTCGTTTACTTGTTTAATTTTATATAAGTTTAAGTACCTATTTATGCACACCCAAAATTGAAAGACATAGATGTCACCTAAAACAAGTTAAATGACATATTTATATATATATATATATATATATATATA
>NW_006239018.1:1773492-1793409 GCF_000226075.1 Solanum tuberosum
TATATATATATATATATTATACTAATGAAAAAGATGTCACTTAAAACTGGACGGAGGGAGTATCTCATTTAAACACTCGAAGTACTATGGTTGGTTTGTTTTGATCAATCATCTACAAATATACATGATAAAAAAAATTCTATTAGATATTTCTGGTTCAATTTTGAAAAAAAATCCAAGCATACTCGTAAATCGTAAATATTTATTATAAAAATAAGTTAGTTATTTAAAATATATCAAAATTCTTAGCTATGCACAGTAGCTTCAATAAGTCGCATAAGCTACTGCGTGTTCTAATTGATATTGGATGTGTATAATTAGAAAAAGTGTCATATTTTATTTTATTAACTTATATATCTACACATATTGACGCTTGAAAACATATACTAATTATTTTTCAAAATCATAAATGTCTAATAAGATCATATTATCATATATTTAAGTACATGCTCAATTAAAACAGACCATTATTTTTATGTCTAAGTAAAATTTATTATCAAAATTAACAAGTAGTCGATGCATTCTGATTATATAAAAAGATGTATTTGCTAAACCTATATATAATTTGAATAAAACAAAATGCCCTAATATAATAAATTACTAATGCAACTAAAATAGTAGTAAAAAATTTATTATAAATTAATCAATGAAATCAGCGGCTCATATGTTTTCCACCGTCGTAATTAGTCTAACACTAAATTGCAACATATAGTAATGTATGTAATTAGTAATATCTGCGACTGTGACACTTCTACTTAATAAAATTAAAAAAATAATTGTTGGGCAGTGATTCCCATAATAGTTTGTTACTTTTTGGTCATCATAGCAATATGTAGGAAATTTATGAGTATAGGTCTGGGGTAGAATCTACCTAGATATGAAGAATCTTGAATTTGAACAAAAAATGGGGAAGAATCTTTGCACCCTTATGTACTAACGTTAGCATGCTCTTGTCCATTATGTTTGGTCTTCTCTAGTTGTAGTAATATATACTATAGTGTTAGCACGATTAATTGTACTAACATATATAAATAAAGAAGAATTTGTATTTTAAAAAGTGAAGATTGCTCTAATATAATTTTTTTTTTTAAAAGAAAATGGATATTCCGATTATTAATTAAGATTTAAGGGACAAGGTATTCCTCAGTAGACTCACAAAATAGAGAGGTTTCAATATTGTCAAGAATGGGCCTTATTGGAGAGAGAAAGAGAAAGTTTATGTTGTTAAATTAATTCTTGAACCTGAGTCATATCCTAAAAATGTTATTGGGAGGCCTCAAACCAAATTCAAAGGTGGAGACGCAAAGTCATCTTAGGGATAAGGGTTCATTCGATCCTATTTAGATGGAAAATTTATTATTTATACATGGTTGAAATTATTTTTGAACTTCCTTCGGCTAGGCCTAGTAAGTATGTTTACTTCATAATATTTTGAACCCTCTTAATGAAAATCCTTATTTCTTCACTGCTCGGATCTGAACATTTTTATTCGTTGTTCGACTTTCCGGTCCGTTGTGTACACATTTTTATATTTATATTGGGGGTATTTCTACCCTCTACATTTGTCCAATTTCTTGAGAGCCTAATTTGGGTCTAATTACAATATCATGTTAAATTATGTCTTGAGTTTAACTCAAACCACAAAAGCAAATTTAAAAGAAAAATGTTTGAAAACCTTATAAGGAACCAAAATTCCATTTAGGCTCAACTAGTAGTCATTAAGGAATGAATCTGGACGTAAATATTGAGAGATACAAAAAGCTTGGAGAAGTTCAAAGGGCAAAGGGAAAGGGATTTTTAAGAGAACTCCATAGCTTCACTATATCGATTATCTGTTCTTCGTTTAATTCTAGAATCTTCTAGTTATCGTCCAAGATTATAACCGGATTTTGCACCTCAACATTAATGTTAACAATGGACTTATCTTTTTTTGCGATACATCGATGAACCTAAAAGATGCACACCGTATGTATTGTATTATTAGGTGGATCGGGATTTAAGTAAAATTGGGTAATTTTAATTGATTTGGGGCTTTTCATCCAATTGAGGCGCACAAATGATGAAATTAGTAACGACAGAGGTAAGAATAACTTCATTTTAACGATAAGAGCATAATCAACCAATAAAATAAAGTTGAGGATATTTTTAACCCTTTTCCCATAATGAAATAGTTGATCATTTCATGTACTTTTGCAGGGATATATGGGAAAGAAGTATTAATCTCAATTGGTTTGATACTAGGGGGAACTATATCATGCTTCTTCTTTTTTGGGGGAGATCGGGGTTTGATTTTAATGAATTTCTATACAAAATAAAACTCCTAATCAGCTAAAATAAATATCAAGAAATGATGGGTGGACCAATGATTGGCTGCCAATTGGCATCAATAATTAGAGTTTACATGGCTCCAATCGAGAAGATCAATTTGGCTGATGATTGAAAAGGCAAGATATGCTTAGCTTTGCAATTGCTTTACTTGCTAGACTTAACATGTCTTGGTGGGTTGTCATTTATCCCTATAGTGTTTAGTTTTAATGAAATTAAATTAAACTGATTTCTTAATTTTGTAAATTACATGTTAGCTAGTGACATGTTTATCTTAATATGCTTTCCTATCGTTAATTAGGCTTCGATTGATGCCACTTGCCAGCCCAACCCACATTCAACAAATAAATTGTACAAAAAAAAACTTGCATTATTTAAGGTGTGTCTGATATATATGAAGGAAAATTTTTTGCTAAAAAATAATTGGATTTATACTTATTTTTCTGAAGTTTGATACGCATATTATTTTCAAAATGTTTGTAGATATTCTATTCAAATGTTACGAGGGTAGCATTTGCTTGAATGGTATATAAATACAATCAATGTGAAATGTCAGTTATATCATTTGTTTTCGCTACGTTTATCACATATTCCATTTTACTCATTCTTAAAAAAACTTGTCTTATTTTACTCTACCAAAACATAAGAAAATTTAAAAAATGTTTCTTAGAAAATGGTTACCAAACACATCCTTAATTAATTCCTCTTGCTTTATCTAAGTAGTAGGCTTTCTGTCATTTCGTTTGGCTCGATAAGTTTTGGTTCTTTGGTGCTCTATGTTGTTAGACACAATCCTCTCATTTCTTCTTCTTTTTCTTTTTGAGATACATTTTCTTTAGCCTAAAAAATATTAATGTTGGTAGACTAAAAGGATTAAACTTTAAAGATTTGTGGATACTGTTCACCCAAATTCAGCAGCCACTACTATAAGCTTTTCTCAATGATTGAGCCCAAAATGTAACTTCATATTTCTTCCATTTTAATTTGTTTGATCGATTTTAATTTTATACAAATTTTTAAATTTTATGATCTTAAACTGAAGATACATAGAATATACTAAAATATCATTTAATCTTATCGTCTTAAGTATATATCTTGTGGAAAGTTTAAATTTAAAACTTGCCAACAAAGGAAAAAGATATTTCTTTTAAATTAGGTAAAAATAAATAAATTAAACAAACAAATTGAAACAGAGGGAGAGTACCGTCTTTCTTTCTCTTACAATATAGAGTATTTTTTTCTCTTGGGACAACGTGTTAAATGTAATATCTCTCTGTCAGGGAGTAGAGCATTTTGCTTTGATGATCTAATTATAATTCAAAGGTTGATTTTTTTTTTTTTTATATTATTAATAATAACATAAAGCTAAGGTTGTGCTGTCACTTTGAACCTTCTTGCTTTAATCTTATAAATTGAGTACTACTACTGTGTACATATTGCTTGACTTACGATTATAACTTTATGTAAAAAAGAAAGATTAAACAATTGAGAGATAGTGATTAAAAGATGTATTTTTCAAATTGTCAAAATTGCGTGGAAAACTCAAAGTTTTATTCTTAGGTAATAATACATGGTCCTTCTTCCCTCCCCACATAAACACTTAAACTTAAAAGGTTGCGTACTTTTAATTTCACTAAGTAAAGCGTGTTTAACTTTAAACCAAAAATAACATGGCATTTCAAAATCGTGATGAATTTTTAATTTGTAGTTTATTGTGATTGAGGTATAGTTATTGTTGTTGACGTTGTTGAAGAATTTACGCTCGATCTGATCATTTTAAAAAAAAAAGAAGAAATCAAAGACAGCCAAACTAGCCAAGTGCTTTAAATATAGTTCAAAAATATTTCATAAATAAATTAGGTAAATACTCCCGGTAATAAATTAAAAATGTGTTTAGTGCTCGATTTTTTATGAACTATATATTGCATGTCCCACGAATTAATGACGCGGTTAATAGATGTTAACTAAATAAAGTAAATTTAGTGGATGATGATTAACGTTATTTTTTGTTAGTAACAAGTTAGGTATGGATAATAATAGATAGATAGATAGAGATTAGTAACTAAAGCATTGTAATACATGGTTTATTTCTGAGTGAATGTTCAGTTATATGTATTAGTACAAATTTTTACTTTTTAAAACAAAATAAAAGTTTGCCAACCATTCTAATATAATGGATTAATTTCATTTAATGTTTAGTCATGTAACTAATACTTATTAAATTTATTTTAGCATGATTTAGTACTTTTAAATAATTATCATTTTTATTATGACTTATTAATTTGCAATATTTGTTTTACACGATTTCATTATTATTATTTTTGTTTGGATATTTTAGTGTCATTAATCACATCATATTTTGTGTTATTTTCTTAAGAAACACCTTTAAATAGTTGTATTTTGGTAGGACTAAAGAAATATTTGAAATAGAAGTAAATTATATGTTTGTATGAATACTTTACTGGAAAAATTCGAAAAAATCCGAGGTTGAAAAAACCAAATTTTATTGATTTGGTTTATAAATTTAAAAATTCAACGCAAATAATTTGATTTGATATTTGAAAAACCCGAACCAACTCGGCCATGTACATCCCTACATAAAACATTACTTCCCATAAATTTGCTCATGTATTATATTATCTATACTATAAATGAGAAAAACAAAAAAAAAAAAAGAATTTTAAAAAAACTTTGTACTAATAAATCAACATAGAATTACACGTTTCTACCTTCAAACGGAATGATTTTTAATTTTTACTATTTAGCAATTGAACTTATGCATAATACGTTGTAAATTTTTAAAAGTTAAAGTTAACTTTTAAGATATCATGATATAAAAACATAAATTTATAAAATATCATAATATAAAAATATAAGCTTATATTCCAAACAAAAATTATTATGACGACGACTCTTAAATTATTGGTTGGGATTTTATGTGGACATTAGATGTACTGAAGCCCCCAACCAACCAATCCCCAAAAGTTAAAGTCTCAATTTAGCCCATTTTGCAGGTCGCATTTAGTCAGAGGCACCGAGAATCTTATCTTTGTAATAATTCCCTGGCCAACTTGACGTTAAAAAAATTTGTATATTTGGCAGGAATGAAGAATCCATTTTTCTTCTGTTTTAATTTGATTATCTTATTTGTTTCAGTTAATATATTCTACATAACATATTTGATTCAATGTCTTCAATTTAGCTCAATATTGGACCACCAAAGGGTGTAACGAAATGGGTGAGAAATCCCGTTACCCTTATAATTAAAAGATTTGGGTTTGAGACATGGAATTCTAAGAGAAACTCATGCTATTGAGTGTTTAACTTTAACGGGTCTATTGCATCACGAATTTGACTTTTTTTTTTCGATCTTAATATATGTGGTATTTTTTTAATTAATCAATCTTAGAAAGAATGAGACATTACTATAATTAGTGGTAACAATATTCTCTTCATTCCATAGTAATTATCTACATCACTAAAAATAGTTATTCTAAATTAGTTGTCAATTTACCATCAAGAGAGAATTAATTAACTTTTTTCAATTTAAATCTTATTATTAATTTGTTTTTGATGGTGTAAATAAATTCTTAAGAGTTAAATTAGTAAAACCATCCTACTCATTTACGATTTTTTAAGGAGTGTAAAATAAGTGATCAGACGGAGGGAGTATAATTTAATTTTAGAATATTTATAATTAATTTTAAATTACAAATTTTCAAAAACTTCATATTTTTATTCTTTAAATTATATATTTAATCAAATAATATCATATACTAAATGGTAGGAATAAGTTAGTTTGACTCTTGAAGACTACACATTCGCCGTCCTAGATTAGGTAGTACCTTCTCCCTACTAGCTAGGGACTAGCAAAACGTTGCATCCCTTCTGTATCCCAATAGCCTTTTTTCTCACAAAAAAGTTGTAAAAAGTTTCACTCCCTGCGTTTTTTTTAAAAAAAATCATAATTTTTTTTTAAAATAAAGATTTTTTTTTAATTTTATGATTCTAAATTAAAGTTATGTTAAATGTATTAAAATAATTTTAATCTAGTCATGTTGTGTCTTAGGTATGACACTTAGAAAGTTAAATTTAAAGTGTTATAAAAAAAATATCTAAACATACTAAAAAATATAATACGTCATTCTTTTTAAAATCTGACTAGTGGTTTGTTTTAATTTGGTTTGGTATTGAAAAAAAAAAACCTAACTATATTTGAGTTGGTTTGGTTTCAACTTTAAAAATTCAACCTGAGACCAAACCAACCCTACATTATCTATATAATTTTAAAATTATATTTTATATATAAAAATATTTATTTTGATATAATTTTTAAATATTTCTTATACTTTTTAATAGTTTTTATCTTTTAATATATTATTTCAAATTTGAAACTTAGATTTCTGAATGGTCCAGTAAAAATTATATAGTCCATAGATGTTGGTGATTATAATAATGCTTAAATCAAAATCAAATTAATACTAATGCAAAAAGAATATCAATTCAACACTAAGAATGACAATAATATTGAATATTTGTTCTTTAGTTTTACATTGCTTTAGACAATTAAAATACATAATCTAATTTTAATTTCATTTAATGTTTAGTCATGTAACTAATACTTATTAAATTTATTTTAGCATGATTTAGTACTTTTAAATAATGATCATTTTTATTATGACTCATTGATTTGCAATATTTGTTTTACGCGATTTCATTATTATTATTTTTGTTGGATATTTTAGTGTCATTAATCATATAATATTTTGTGTTATTTTCTTAAGAAACACCTTAAATAGTTGTATTTTGGTAGGACTAAAGAAATATTTGAAGTAGAAGTAAATTATATGTTTGTATGAATACTTTACTGGAAAAACCTGAAAAAATCCGAAAAAAATCGAGGTTGAAAAACCCAAATTTTATTGATTTGGTTTATAAATTTAAAAATTCGACACAAATAATTTGATTTGATATTTGAAAAACCCGAACCAACTCGGCCATGTACATCCCTACATAAAACATTACTTCCCATAATTTTGCTCATGTATTATATTATCTATACTATATATGAGAAAAACAAAAAAAAGAATTTTAAAAAAACTTTGTACTAATAAATCAACATAGAATTACACGTTTCTACCTTCAAACGGAATGATTTTTAATTTTTACTATTTAGCAATTGAACTTATGCATAATACGTTGTAAATTTTTAAAAGTTAAAGTTAACTTTTAAGATATCATGATATAAAAACATAAATTTATAAAATATCATAATATAAAAATATAAGCTTATATTCCAAACAAAAATTATTATGACGACGACTCTTAAATTATTGGTTGGGATTTTATGTGGACATTAGATGTACTGAAGCCCCCAACCAACCAATCCCCAAAAGTTAAAGTCTCAATTTAGCCCATTTTGCAGGTCGCATTTAGTCAGAGGCACCGAGAATCTTATCTTTGTAATAATTCCCTGGCCAACTTGACGTTAAAAAAATTTGTATATTTGGCAGGAATGAAGAATCCATTTTTCTTCTGTTTTAATTTGATTATCTTATTTGTTTCAGTTAATATATTCTACATAACATATTTGATTCAATGTCTTCAATTTAGCTCAATATTGGACCACCAAAGGGTGTAACGAAATGGGTGAGAAATCCCGTTACCCTTATAATTAAAAGATTTGGGTTTGAGACATGGAATTCTAAGAGAAACTCATGCTATTGAGTGTTTAACTTTAACGGGTCTATTGCATCACGAATTTGACTTATCTTATCTTGTAATATAGAACTATTTTTAAAAGTAACGCGAGTTTAAAGAAAATAGAGTGTAAACAAATTTCAATATAAGAATAATATTTTTAATAGATATTCAATTCAACACGTTAAATAAATGTGGATATAAAATAGAAAATAAAAATATTGATCAACTAATAATATGACTTTTTATTCCCTTGCACTTTTCCACTTTCAATATAATATTTTAATTTATTTAATTGAAGTTGACATGGACCCCACAATTATCTTGCAATTCCCGCTCAAACTTTACATTCTCTCTCCTTTTGGTTTCATTTTTCAACCTTAACTAATAGTCTGGGCCCCACGATCCACATGTCAAAAAATGGGTGGAGCCTCTTCCAACTTTGGTTGGTTGGGCCTCACCCATAATAAAAAATTTCAAATATAAGCTTATATTCCAAAAACAAATTATAATGTCGACTCATAAATTATTGGTTGGGATTTTATGTGGACATTAGATGTACTGAAGCCCCCAACCAACCAATCCCCAAAAAGTTAAAGTCTCAATTTAGCCCATTTTGCAGGTGGCATTTAGTCAGAGGCACTGAGAATCAAATCTTAGTAATTCCCTGGCCAACTTGACGTTAATTTTTTTTGTATATTTGGCAGGAATGAAGAATCCAATTTTCTTCCGT
This sequence comes from Solanum tuberosum, assembly GCF_000226075.1. NCBI lineage: Eukaryota > Viridiplantae > Streptophyta > Magnoliopsida > Solanales > Solanaceae > Solanum > Solanum tuberosum. The sequence continues at coordinate 1,782,251 of NW_006239018.1, forward strand.
TTTAATTTGATTATCTTATTTGTTTCAATAAAAATATTCTACATAACATAGTTGATTCAATATCTTCAATTTAGCTCAATATTGGACCACCAAAGGGTGTAACGAAATGGATGAGAAATCCCATTACCCTTATAATTAAAAGATTTGGGTTCGAGACATGAAATTCTAAGATAAACTCATGTTATTGAGTGTTTAACTTTAACGGGTCTATTGCATCACGAATTTGAATTATTTTTTCAATCTTAATATATGTGGTATTTTTTTTATTAATCAATCTTAAAAAGAATGAGACATTACTATAATTAGTAGTAACAATACTCTCTTCATTCCATAGTAGTTATCTACATCACTAAAAATAGTTATTCTAAATTAGTTGTCAATTTACCATCAAGAGAGAATTAATTAACTTTTTTCAATTTAAATCTTATTATTAATTTGTTTTTGATGGTGTAAATAAATTCTTAAGAGTTAAATTAGTAAAACCATCCTACTCATTTACGATTTTTTAAGGAGTGTAAAATAAGCGATCAGACGGAGGGAGTATAATTTAATTTTAGAATATTTATAATTAATTTTAAATTACAAATTTCAAAAACTTCATATTTTTATTCTTTAAATTATATATTTAATCAAATAATATCATATACTAAATGGTAGGAATAAGTTAGTTTGACTCTTGAAGACTACACATTCGCCGTCCTAGATTAGGTAGTACCTTCTCCCTACTAGCTAGGGACTAGCAAAACGTTGCATCCCTTCTGTATCCCAATAGCCTTTTTCTCACAAAAAAGTTGTAAAACGTTTCACTCCCTGCGTTTTTTTAAAAAAAATCATAATTTTTTTTCAAAATAAAGATTTTTTTTTATTTTATGATTCTAAATTAAAGTTATGTTAAATGTATTAAAATAATTTTAATCTAGTCATGTTGTGTCTTAGGTATGACTCTTAGAAAGTTAAATTTAAAGTGTTATAAAAAAAATATATATCTATATATTTTTTTCTAAACAGACTAAAATATATAATACGTCATTCTTTTTAAAATCGAAAAAGTACAAATTTATTCAAGTAGTATTAATTTAAGGAGAAGTAGCTCCAACGCTAAAAGAGTGGAATAATTAATTCATCCCACAAAACATATGAACACCACTCTTTCATTGAGTTAATTTTTGATGTGATGAAATCAAATACTCATCAGATTGTGCATTAACGTTGAAAGAAAAGTAGACCGCTACTTTCACAAAACAATTTAAAATTAATTAGTCTAGTTTTGTTTCATAGCCAAGTGTACTGTGTCATGGCATATTTGTTCATTACTTTTCAGTATAAAATTTACAAAAAACAGCCACTTGTTTCAGTATACAACACTGGATGGCACTTTGTGCCAATTTAGTGCATCGGCTGCAGTCTTGCACTCTATCCCTTCCATCATTTTATTTCTCTATTTGACTAAAATTTATCACTTCATTTAAACACTTGAAATATTATTTTCGGTTAAAAAAATGTATTTATACACATGACGAAAATTTTCTACTAGATACTTCTGGTTCAATTTTGAATGTATTTTTAAGTATTCATTACAAAGATAAGTCAATTATTTAAAATATATAATTTTTTAGTTATACACATTAGCTTCAATCAGTCATTTAATATAAAATGTGTTCTAATTGATGTTGGACTGTTAAAAAAAAAAGTATCATGTTTTATTTGATTTAATTATCTATGCAATGGACGCTTAATTACACACACATAGTAATATTTTCAAAATCATAAGTTACTTATCGTATCTTCAAGTGCTCAATTAAAGCATGACATAATTTAATCGTATCTTCAAGTGCTCAATTAAAACATGACATAATTTAAGTGTCCAACTAAAATTTATCATCAATTTTAAGAGTTGTTGATTTGTACTGATTATATAAAAGTGTGTATTTCCGAAACTTATTTACAAATGTCTCATTTTTTAGTTATAAATCTCTCTCAAAATTTTATCCACAGATCTTCCATGAAAATGATAATATTATTTATAATAATAAATTCATAAATCAAATCAGCGGCTCATATGTTTACCACTATATATGTAACTCTAACACTAAATTAGCAACATAAGTAATGTGTGAGGCTGTGACACTTGTACTTAATATTAATATAATTGTTGGCCAGTACTGATACCCATAATAGTTGGTCATCATAGCAATATATGGGAAACTTATGAGTAGAATCTACCTATATATGAAGAATCTTTAATTTGAACAATAAATGGGGAAGAATCTTTGCACCCTTATGTGCTAACGTTAGCATGCTGCTTGTCCATTATATATGTTTGGTCTTTCCTAGTTCTAGTAATAAATACTGTCACTGCTACTTTTTTTAGTGTTAGCAAGATTAATTGTATACTAACATATATAAATAAAGAAGATTTCGTATTTTAAACGTGAAGATCGCTCTAATATATACTCATTTTTTTAATTAAAAAAATGGAAATTCCAATTATTAAGGGACAAGATATTCCTCAGTAGACTCTCCAAACAGAGAGGTTTCATTTCAATATTGTCAAGAATGGGACTTATTGGAGAGAGAAAGAGAAAGTCCACGTTGTTAAATTAGCTCTTAAACCAAAGTCATATCCTAGAAAAGGTATCTCAAAGAGAGGTCTCATGCTGAATTCAAAGGTATAGTTGCAGAGCCACCTTGGGGATAGGGGTTCATTTGAACCTGCATAGATGGAAAGTCATATTATTTAGGGAAAAATTACATGGTTAAGTGCAAACATATACTTATTAGTTAATTAGTGATTATAGTTATAGTTTTAGTTAATTACCACTCTCGATCAACATTATGTGATAACTACATTGGTAGAGGTTTTGAGTTTGTATAATTCGCACGTTTGTATGATTCGGAATTTGTATAACTTTTGTATAATGTAATTTTCTATGATATAATTTGTATAATTGTTTAAAGTTCAGATGTATGTGTTTGTATAAATTAGTTATTTCGAGTTTATACAAAAATAGCTTAGTTATAAAAACATACTCGCGAATTATACAAATGAGGCAGTTCAAATGTAGCTACAACCTGTAAATATGCAAACTATAATTATGGAGCATAATTAAGTTTATTATAATGGCTATTTGCGAAATTTTCTCTATTTATATATGGTTAAATTATTTTTAAACCCCCTTCGGCTAAGCCTAGTTCGTATGTTTACTTCATAATATTTTGATCCCCCTTAATGAAAATCTTGATTTCTTCAGTGCTCGAATCTGAACACTCTTTATTTGGTGTTCCACTTTCTGGTTCGATGCGTATAGATTTTTATATGGGGTATTTCTACCCTCCACATTTGTCCGATTTCTTGAGAGCCCATTTCGGATCTTATACTAATATGGAAAAATTACTAAAATACACGTCTTATGTTTTCCTTATTTCTAATATTCCCTTCTATTTCTAAAAACCTCTAAAATTCCTTATTTCTCTCCTAATTCTAAATTATTTTATAATGTAGCCAAGCTAGTTTTTAATATATCCGAGCTAGTTTTTAATGTATCTGCACTACATATTATGTATTCGATTTGTTTTACTTTTTCAAGGATTAATGTAATTACAAAATAAATAGGGATTGATTGTAATTTCATATTAAAACTATGTGATTCCTAAAATTTATACTAATATCATGTTAAAATATGTTTTGAGTTAAACTAACACCCCAAAAGCAAATTCAAAATAAAAAATTGTTCAAACCTTACGAGGAACCAAAAATTCCATTTAGGCTCAAGTCTCAACTAGTATTTAAGGAATGAATCTGAACGTAAATATTGAGAGATGCAAATATCTAGGAGAAGTTCAAAGGGCAAAGGGCAAGTGATTTTAGAGAGAACTCCATTTTTTATTTATGTATAATTCGGTAGTTTAAAGAAATTTCACTAGTTTAGAAGTTAATTACTTAGGTATAGACTACACTACAATATTATGAATCTTATAGATTTTGGTACGTTCGGATACATATAGATACATGCATCTCGAAATATATGAAGTCAAAATTATGTGTAATTTGCTCTAGATACACTGTATCCAAGTGGATTCACATATATTTGGGATGCATGTGAATCACTCATGATACATACATATACATTTATCTAGTGTGTATCGAGCATGATTCGCATATATCTGAGATGCATAGACAAATCTCACATGTCTCTCTCATATTCTCGCTTGCTTCTCTCCTGTTCTCGCTCGCCTCTCTCCCTATTTCAATGTATCTGGTAGGAAAAAATATGTATCGAGGTGTAAACAATATGTATATGTGTATAAAATATGTATCTAAGTGTATTTGACTTAAAATCTGTTATGAAATCATTAATTAGTTATATAAAATGTAATTGTTTCAAACTATAGTTAATTTGTAAATATGATAGAAATATTTATGTAATTAAGTAGTTTGTAGAAGGTGAGTATACCAAATTCTTATCCGGCCCATATTGGTGAACAAAATTCACGGTTCTTTATTTTTGTTCTACAAGTAAGGGTTACGGCTAGTTAAATTATATATTAGCCATTTCAATATTGTAACATTATTATAAAAGGAAATTAAAGAAAACATGAGATTAATGGAGTTAAACAAATTATCCAAAGATTAAGGGAGCTTTGATTTAATTGAGAAATGAAACCACATGAGTTGAAACTTAATTACAACACACTTAACAAACTTGATTCCCATCAAACACAGTGGGAATTTTGTTAAAAATAATTAATACACATGCATGGTGTGCATCTTTTAGGTTTACAAAAGTCATAATTAGGCCTCCTCAGCTTGCAGATTGGTTAGCTTCACTTCTTTAGCTGCATTTTGATTCAGAGTTGAAGCCATTTGAATTTTTCCAGAACAAACCAATTTACCAAGCTTCACTATATCGATTATTTGTTCTTCGGTTAATTCTGGAATCTTCTTGTTATCGTCCAAGATTATAACCGGATTTTGCACCTCAACATTAACGTTAACGATGGGCTTATTATCTTTTTTGCGATACATCGCATAGAGAATCATTTGGAGTATACCGAAAATGAATCCCAATATATTTGGAGCCTATAAATAATAAAACATTAGAAGAAAATTTTAATTACTCCAACGACATTTACAAAATATAAGTAAAAAAGTACTAAGACGAGATAATTAATTTACTTACAGCAATGTTAACGTCTTTTAGTAGAAGACCATAGAAGAACCACATCACCGCACTTATTGTTAGAAAAACTGATAGGAGAATTGGCATGTATTCCACACTCTTTGTTTTAATAACTTGTCTCTGCATAAAATAAGCGCAAGTTTAATAAGCATTAATTTTAAAAATAAGACACGTAGCCTGTTATAACATGATAAAATCGAGAAGTAATTTTTGAAGCTTACCACAATGCCTAAGGGTGCAACAAAGACACATAATGAGAAAATAAGGCAAATCCATCCAACAATTTGTCCACGAACAACTCCTTTGAATACAAATTGAGTAACAACGATTATTGCACCAAATCCACCAACCACTGTTAAAAGTAGCATTTTCACAGTATTGACCTGAATTTATAAAAAAATATATTATACTTTTCTTCCTTTATATTACTATAAGATGGAAATAATGAAAGAAAAAAAATGTTGAAAAACTTACCCTGGCTTTCTTTGGTGCATAGTAAAGGAAGAGGCCAACGTAGATAGTCTCAATGAGCATTCCAAAGGAGTTAATAGTGATGAGAAGTGTTGTGTTGGTCTTCAAAAATGCATAGTAAATCCAAAGCATGCAGCTAAAGAGAGCAATCACGTATGGAATTGATTGATATCCTTCAGTTGATTTCTTCTTGTAAATTTTATTAAATGTTGGTCTGCAAGTATTAAAATAATTAAGTAATATGTAACGTTCAATAATTCTAACGTGAAATGAATAGGGGCAACATGCTAGATCGATGACTTACATTGGAGAAAGGAAAACAATAAACGAGATAATATTTCCTGCAAGATTAATTGAAAATTCAGGGTCAATAAAGAAAAAAAATAAAAAAATCTTGGTAATTCAATTAAAATTATGAATAATTGGAGGAGATTATAAAATAACAATAAAGATCCATTAGGAATGATTAAATTATGTATGTTAATGATTGAGGTACGATGAAATGATTGACACTTCCACTTAATTAGAGAATTTATGGATTTGTCTCTTAAGTGTAAGTCATAATATAATTGTTATTGGCCCACTTTTGACTAATATAGATTTTTTCTAACTACTAATAAATAATGTAAAAGGAAAAACAATAAGAAGTGATATATGTGACATTGTTCAATTTGATAAAAACCTTTAAAAAAATATAAAAAATTGTAATTTGTAATCTAAAATACTTTTTGATAATTTGTGACTATAATTCATTTCTTTAAGAATAAATGAAAAATTTTACGAAAATGTGACATTTTTTTTGAAACGGATTAAAAAGAAATACGTGTCACACAAATTAAAACATAAAAAATATTATATTTAAAATGTAACATTTGTCATCTTTTAAATAAAATAAACTATATGCTATAATAGGTAAATATAAAATAATGGTATAACAATTGCATATACTAACATGTGTATAACTCAAGTATTTTGACAATTGAGTTCTAAAAACTAACAAGAAAAAGAGATTTTTACCAAGGACACCAAAAACAAATGCCCAATGACCAGAAATAGCCATCTCTTTTTCTTTTCTCAAAATGAAAATTTCTCTCTTTGTTAATCTCTCAGTTACAAAGAATTGCAAGTACTTGATTGATAATGAAATGAGGAGTGCTCACTTCACATATTTATATAGCAAGGCTACAAGTATATAATATTATTGGATATATATGTTCTATAGTTCTCCAATTTAAATTTTTATTTCAATTAGTGCTTTATGTGTTATAATTCAATTTGTATACAAAACAAAACACCTTTTGATCCTTAAACCTTTTTGGGTTCGATATATCCTCAAAATAAAAGGTCCCATTTTGCTCTTTTATTATGTCATCGTCCTATCTATGAGGCACTAAAGCTTCCAACTATGGCACTACAATTTTGAAAAAGGTTTTAATTTGATCCTCATTTATTTTGTGTACAAATAATGTGATCCTAGTCAGCAAAAAAAAACAATCAACAAATGATGGGAGGCACCTATCAATGTTTGCCAATTGGCACCAATAATAGATGTTTTTTGGCTCAATGAAGAATGAAAAAATATCACATTCGATAGTTAATGAGATGGGTGATATACAAGGTTTAGACAATATTCTTCCCTTTGAGCTAGTATTTAGGGTGTGAGTTAGGTTCAACACCTAATTTACATGGTATTAAAATAGAACTCATCTCTCCTGTTGTTGGGACCCCAAATTAAAAATTATATTGCTCAAGCTTCAGATATCCATCCCAGGCATGAGGTGGGGTGGAGTGTTGAAGATTGAAAAAGTCTTACATAGTTAGTTAATGAGATAAATGGTCTCCTTATGTTTAAGGTCTAGACAATTCTCTTTCTTTTGATCTAACTTTTGAAGTGTACGAGTTAGACCCAAGATCTAATTTAGAGCAATGAAAATATCATTTTTGGTAGAGTGGCTGATGAATTTTGCTTTAGTAGGCTTATCACGTCTTGGTGGATTATGTCATATATTTATATCTGCATGTATAATGAAATTGATTGCAAATTTAAAATGTTAATGACATGTTAAGCATAAGTGGCTGATGCTAATATGCTTTTAAATTTACGGATTAGGTTTCACAAAAAAGTGTGAAGACCACCATAATCCATTTATCATGGGATTAGTCTTCTTGATAATTATTCGACATATTAATGTATACATTTCCATATTTTGCAAATTGCACCTTATCAACTTGATTTTAATCAATTTTTTTCTTCAAAATCATCGCTATCAACGATCATATATGGAAATCCGAAATTGTTATATATCAACTCCCTCCATTCATGTTCCTCTTAATATAACAATATTTCCTTATTAGTCCGTATGAAAGAAGTATATATTTTAATTTTTGAGAATAATTTAATTTTAAACTTTTTATATCAAGCATGTTTAAGACTACAATAGTTTCACAAATAAACAATTTTTTTGTTAAATCTCAAATAGTGCATCATATAAATTGAAATGGATGAAGTATTAAATTCAAATTAAATTTTAGGGGCGAAAGATACAATTGTTATAGTGATATTTAGTGTTAAAATATATTTTTTTAGCAGCAATATTTATTTCTGCAAAAATATTTTGCGGCAATTGAGTTAGTATCATTGCATTCAAAGTCGTTGAAGCCTTTAGCGGCATTTATATAAAATGTTGATCATAAAATACTCATATTTTATTATTACCACTAAATATGATATAACTGTAATTATAAATCATTTATTTGTTATATATAGTGGTTGGAATAATTAAATAGTGTGTCCAAATTAATATGCACAATAGAAATATTTTCTAGTAATGCCTAAATTTGTGTATAATATTATTGTCTTTTGAACTTCTTTTTTTCCTTTAAATTGGATAAGATTTATTCCCTTTTCCCTTTAAAATAAAAAAGGGAAAATGGTGGGAGACAATAAAACGACGAACCTTTAGGATTTATGTGGCTACAGTTCTCCTAATTTCAGCAGCCAAATACATGCCTTCGAATTCAATTATGTACATTCTCAATTATTGAACAAAACACTATAAATTATATTTTGGTTATAAAATTAGAGTAAACAAGAAACAATACTAAAAGATGAGAGGTCTTGGATTTGAGTCTCTCTGAATATTGAGTTGCTTATTTAAGGAGCACTTTAAAGACTTTTTGGTGCAAATTCGAATTTAATCGAGCTACAGTGTGGATCTGATACTGGATGGAAACAAAAAAAAGAAGCAATAGAAATAGAAAAAAATGAGCTTTTTATTTTTTATTTTTTATTTTTTATTCAAGTGTGTACAATATAAGCTCATATGTTTGTATTTATAGTACTGTTACATAAAGATATTGATATAAAGATAGTCATAAATATGATGTATTAACCAAGAATGTTGAAAAGGTTACGAAAGTGTGAGAGATTATTACAAAGATTATGAAGGTGGAGAAGTTAATTACATAATAATGGAAATTATCGTATACCTTAAAGTAATGGTCATCCATTAATATAATAATATAATTAACAAGATTTTGTTATTTTGGAGGTTCTCTCTTTTCTTGTACAGGTTTCAACTTGCGACAAGAACAATTGGAAATTGTCACGGAACACTACGTAACAGGCAATTCTATTATCTAATAGTAATAAAGTTGGTTCCGTCTATCAATGGCGAAGCTAGAAATTTTACGATATTCAAAATTTTAATGTATATCTCTAAATAATTTTTTATTTATTTATATACACAATATTATTTTCTACAAGCACAAATCAAAATATAATTTTTCGACAAAAAATGTTCCAATTATCACTCCTTGGATCAATATAGCTATGCCACTACCGTCGACCACAAAATAACTTTTATTACTCGTGGTGTTATAATGTTATTCTATACGTTTGAAACAAAAAAAAATATTATTATTATATATGCGTACCTATCCCTTGCTTGATTTTTATTCTTTGTAAAAAGGTTACATAAATTATTTAGACTTCATTCAATAATAAAATAGTTGATCATTTCATGTACTTTTTGAGGGATATATGGGAAAGAAGTATTAATCTCAAATAGTTTGATATTATTGTTCAGAATGGAAATAGTTATTAATTACACCACCAAGAATAAGAATAATTGCGATGGGTTGATTTCATTCTTTAAGCAGAGGTTACAAATTCTTGAGAATAGATTTTTTTTTTGATGAAAAGTGATTTTTTTTTTGATAAATTTTATATGGTATGAATTTAGATTAATCAAACTTCCGAAGACGCATCAGTTGAAGGAAGCAGAATGCATTACATTGATTCTAAACTAATTTGGTACTGTATATCTAACTGCGGGACTAATTTCATTACTTTAATTGGCTATAAAATTTTCACAATTCTTTTTTTTTTCTCTATTAGGGGTTTTATACGAGAAGCAGGTCGAAGGAATATATTCCATTTACCTTTTTCAGGGTGGATCCGACTTTCTGTTTATTACCTAATAATAAAATAGTATGTATTTGATGTGATTTGCATGCATCTGAGATGGTAGATACATAGGAGAGTGACGAGCAAGATAGGAGGGAGGCGAGCGAGATCTGTTATGTATCTCAGTGTAATGACCTGTTCCCGTCATTATAGAAAAGCCAACGGAGGAAAATTTAGGGCCGGAAAACTTTTCATAGTATTTGGATTTTCCCAACCTTATCCAGATTTGGACGAAAATCGGAGTCATTGAGGTGTAGGGAAATCTGGTAACAATCGGGTGAATCATTTATGATTTTGATTACATGAGTAGTTAGATAACTCGTTAAGAAATCTGTACGACTTTACGGAATTGAATTCGAGCGAGTAGAACTCTGGAAATCGATCTTAGCATAAATGGTATTTACTGAGCGTCGTGGGTTAGAGGTGTGTTGTGAAATGAGAATTTTGGAATTCTTGAAATAACTCTCTGTCTCGAGAATGCAACTTTAGAGCTGGGTTTTGCCGTTGTGGCGGGACCGACGCAAATTAAAGTCGTTAATAATGTTGTGTCGTAATTTGACTATCTCTAGAAAAATCACTTTTGAAATGTTCTAAGTATAAAACAATTAGAGAAATACTTAGAAAAGAGTCGCCACTTAATTTTTAAAGAAATTAAGAAAACTTATAATTTTCAAAGATTTAAACAGAAAAAATCATTTGAAAATACCGAAAGAGGGTTCGAGGTTCAATTTACACTTCGAGAAGGGTTTAAGCATTCGAAGTGTCCGCTAACATGCGGTTGACCTGTGACTTGACTAAAATATATTTGACTATTTTTTAGAAAAATAATGATTTAACATAAAAATAATAATAATAAATATTTGGTTAACTTTGAGAAAAATAGTTAAATTAAATGACACATTTTTTAATTTATTTTTTTGGAGAAGGGAATCCAAAATGAAACAATTAAATTAAATTGCAAGTGATTAGAATGTTAATAAAAATAGATTAATTAGAATTGTCTAATTCATTTTGAAATAATAATTTAAAACCAATAAAAA
>NW_006239018.1:1793965-1795518 GCF_000226075.1 Solanum tuberosum
AAAAAGTATAATTTGATCAACATATTTGATTAACAAAATAAATAAAAATATTAAAAGTTAACCAACAAAGAAAATAACTTATCTTTTGGGGAGTCTAATTAAGTTAATTAAAGTTAGAGTTTAACAAAACATACAATAAATATTTGTAATAAAATACTTAGGAAAGTAAAAGAGAAGTTGAATTTGGGCCATTTTTGGCCATATTTACTGCTGCCTGAAAGGTTGGGCTCCTAGCCCATTTGATTTTGAGCTGGACCTGCTGTGTGCAAAGATAAATTATTGGGCTTTAGCCCATTTTTCGCCCTCTTTGATATGTGTATACGTTTTACGTATCCTTCTGTATATAGGCTGTATTTCGGCCTATTTCCCTGTATTTCTGACCATATAATAAATGTATATAGTCCAGTTGAGCTTCTGAACACGTATGTTAATTTTTGACCCATTGTGTCACCGCTTCAACTGTATACAGTGGGTGTATACTCGTGTATATAATTGTATACGACTGTATACAGCCCATTTGTAGGCCTCTTTTCTTTTACTTGCTACATGCCTTCAACCTGTACGCCTACTCTTGATGGTCTGGCCGACTCAAATGACAAAGAAAGGAGCCTTTATGGCTCGACTCGAAAATGCAAAGAAGAGGAGTCCACCATGGACTCGGATGGATGTCACATGTAAAGAAGAAGATAAAATCACATAAGATAAGAGATCACGATAAAGCCATAATAACTCAAGACAAGTATCAGTAAACCAAAGACCAGAATCATTAGTAATATATATATATATATATATATATATATATATATATATATATATATATATATATATATATATATATATATATATATATATATATATATATATATATATATATATATATATATATATATATATATATATATATATATATATATATATATATATATATATATATATATATATATATATATATATATATATATATATATATATATATATATATATATATATATATATATATATATATATATATATATATATATATATATATATATATATATATATATATATATATATATATATATATATATATATATATATATATATATATATATATATATATATATATATATATATATATATATATATATATATATATATATATATATATATATATATATATATATATATATATATATATATATATATATATATATATATATATATATATATATATATATATATATATATATATATATATATATATATATATATATATATATATATATATATATATATATATATATATATATATATATATATATATATATATATATATATATATATATATATATATATATATATATATATATATATATATATATATATATATATATATATATATATATATATATATATATATATATATATATATATATATATATATATATATATATATATATATATATATATATATATATATATATATATATATATATATATATATATATATATATATATATATATATATATATATATATATATATATATATATATATATATATATATATGAC
>NW_006239018.1:1796421-1798785 GCF_000226075.1 Solanum tuberosum
AAAAAAAAATAACCTGAAAGTATTTTGAATTTCATAAAACTCATTAATTCAAAATTATGACTATCCCTAAATTTAAAATATAAAATCCCTTTTTTTTTTCTTTTTAGACGATTTTTCGAATAATCATAAAATATATCAATTATACACATAATTATGTAAAATATATGTATTATCTAAAAATTATGAAAAGTGACAAAACTATTAAAAAATCTTGCAAACTATATTATTATTTTTTGAAACTTTATAAAACTAATTATTTTAAATCGTTTGAAATTGGAGAAGCTCGAAATAATTAATTTATATTGTGGAGGGTCAAAATTGGGTGTCAACAAATAAACCCCCAAAACGACCTCACTATGCACTTTTCGACCTTTTGAGCTAAGGAACGACCCCTAGGCGATTCCTACTCATTTTTCACCATTCTTGAGGCTAAAGGTAAGCTTTTCAGTCCCTAAATCCGTTTTTCGATCCGTAGAACGTAATAGAATGGGTGAATATTGATGGGGAAGGGTTTTGTTATAGATTCTATGGTGGAAACAACCCTAATTTGGATAATTGGGATCATGGGTTGATCTAGGGTTCATATAATTGTTAGTTATCTGGGTAATTAATGATTGTTTATTGATTCTCGTATTATATTGATTGTTTGTAGACCAAAAACAAGTGGAACGAATTCGGAAAGGGAAGGATCAAGTTTCTTAGAGTTTCAACTTTCAAGCTTGTTCGAGGTAGATGATGGTTGTGATTCTATGATTGTATGATGTATGCTTGTTCTTGCTTCATTATGATACTTGTATATGTATGAATGTTGCAATGTTGATCACACTTGTTGTAAATGAGATAGAGAATTGATGAATGCCATGAAATCAATGACTTAAATGTATGATCTTGATGATATACTTGTGATTGTGATTGTGGTGTGTGAATGGGATCAGTTGCCACGTTCTGTCATAACTAACATCGATTGCCACGTTTCGGCATAAAAATGGGATCGGTTTCCACGTTCCGGCATAAATATGGGATCTGTTGCCACGTACCAACATGCTAACTGTTTGGGTTTGGGTTCCATGAGAAGACCAATGATTTGACATAAAATGTGAAGTTGTTCATTGTTCGTAAATGTTGATGATATTATATAAGTTGATATGTATGCATGTGATTATAATGTTGTTTGACTTGTTTATGTTGCACTTGTGGGATAGCCGCGTGATCCTACCAGTACACTGTGGTTGTGTATTGATTCTGCACTTGCTCTTATTTTTGTTGAGTACAGGGCATCTTCAAGCGGCTATTGACAGACCTCGCTCAGAAGATCAATGATCGTCGCTTCGAATTTAAGGGTGAGCCAATTCTTCCGGGTTGCCATGGAATTCTCTTTCATCTATGTCCACCATTTCCAGACTTAGACATTTGTTTTAGCTAGGTTAATAGTTCATTAGTTGGGGTTGTATTCCTTCTTATTTAGAATTGGATCTTTGTTAGGTGTTTTTGTACATTGACTTTCAGGTTCTAGGTTATTCTTCCGCATTGCTAGTTATTATTGTGAACCTTTGTTAGAGTTTATGGGAACTCTATTTTTATTTCCTTAGTGTTGACTTAAATGCCTTAGTTTTTAGATTATTTGCTTGATTTGGGTCGTAGTAGTGGTTCTCCCACCGGAGTGTTAGTGTGGGTGTCAATCACGACGGTCTGGGTCGTGACACTCAAATACATACGAATCCACTTGGATACAATGTATCTAGAATACATTACACCTAATTTTGATCTCATGTATCCTGAGATACATGTATTTGGACGCACCAAAATCTGATAAAATTGTAATATTGCAAACTAAAGTATCAAGTAATTAGCTTCTAAGCTAATGGAATTTATGTAAGCTAACCTAAGAAATATGTAGTTAACACACTATTAGGTATATTTTCACGTTAAAAATCTACATAAGTACTATTTGCAATTAAATTTTTAAAACAAATGAGAACTCGGAAATAGAATAACAAATACAGGACGAAGTAATATTTTATATATATATATATATATATAACGTGTAAACCATACATGATATCGTGATTAGTAGTATTCCAAATAAATTTGGAAATCATGTAACTCCTTGTTACTTGTTGTGTCGTAATTTTTCCTATCTTTGGAAAAAATTACTTTTTGAAATGTTCTAAGTATAAAACAATTTGAGTCGCCACTTAATTTTTTAAAGAAATTAAGAAAATTTATAATTTTTTCAAAGATTTAAACAGAAAAAATCATTTGAAAATACCAAAGAGGGTTGGGGGTTCAATTACACTTCGAGAAGGGTTTAAGCATTCGAAGTGCCCGATAACATACGGTTGACCTGCGACTTGACTAAAATAT
>NW_006239018.1:1799022-1807409 GCF_000226075.1 Solanum tuberosum
GAACATTTTTTAGTTCATTTGAGAAAAATACTTTAACTTAAAACCACTTTAAAATAAAATGTGATCGAGTGAAGCGCCTTAAAACATATCTTTTTAAGAACAAAGATTTAAGTTAATTGAAATATAAAATTCGACCGATAATTGATTAATAAAATAAGTGAACACAACAAGTGAAATGTACTAAAATAAACCAACACACAGAAAATGACTCATCTTTTGGAGAATCTAATTAAGTTATTTAAAGTTAGAGTTAAATAAGATTAGTCAACACATAATCAAACAACTAGAAGAGTAAACGAGATAATGAAATTGGGCCCCTTTTTGGGCAACTTCGCTGCAAGTTTTTGGGTTTTAACCCAATCCCATTTTTGTATACATTGACTGTATATCAGTGTATATCGGCATGTATATCAGCTCTTTCCATGTATCTCCTGCTTCCAAACACCTGTATTTTGTCTTTGCCCTGTATTTTTGCGTTTTTGAGCTGTATATCGCTGTATAATGAGTGTATACTGCCGCATACAATATGTATACAGCCCATTTCTTGGGCTTTGAACATTTATGAACTAATTTCCAACCCTGTGACTCGGTTTTATTTGCCCGGCTGACTTGAACAATGAAGAAAAGGAATAAATTGAGCCTTTATGGCTCGACTAGAGAGTGCTTAGGAGGAGAAGTCCACCATGGACTCGGAAGGGGTTCATACAACAAACAAAAGAAGAAAAAGTTAGCATGTGAACAAAGGAAATAGTTAAGAAGTGATTTTAAATTTTAATAAGGCAAATTAGGTACTTCAAAATGAAGAGGCTACTGCCAATGCTACCCATGAAATTCAAGAAGCAAAAAAAACCACAGTTTCAAGGTTTGTATCTAAGCAACAAGATTACTCTTAATTCAAATTAATTAGAGGAAAAGTCCAAGCTTCACACCATGATATATAATTATCCACATGCTTATCTTAAATGGGAAGGTCATATTATTATCATGTATCAACAATATATAACCCACTGATCCAAGTTGAAATGCGATATTTATTGCCAAAGCGATATCATAACCTTAAGACAACAAGACAATCGAAGTAAAGAACCTTAGAACCATAGCAAATTATCACTTTCTAAGTAGATTTTAATACTAAAAGTGTTTAAACCAAGCCTATGAAAAATGAAAAAAGAAGAAGAAGGGGCCAGGAACTATTACAGTAGACAGAAGGGAAAAAACTATATATTTAACAACTTGTGGAAACATGCTAAAAAAATGGGAGGAATGAGAGCTAAATGGGCAGCTACACATTCTCAATCCTATATGCTCGCAACTTATCGAAACTTGCTACAGGTAGACATGAAGCTCGCGAAGATCACAAAAATAGTAAAGAGGGCAGATTTGTTCGTTCCCAAATAGTAAACATATGGCGTAAATGAACAAATATGACACAAATGAACAAATACGACTAGACATCCTCTACAGAGCCCGTAACCATGAGGAAGGTAGTATGAACTTATTCAAAGCATGTCATGCCAATCCGAATCGAAATTGAACCGTGAACTTGCCACCAATCAAAGAAATGGCACACAAACTTTCAAAAATGCAACACTTCAAGGGACGAAAAAGATAAGCAAGGGACAACAAACTTGGAAAGAAAAACTAGAAACAGAACATGCGCAATCTGGAAAATGAAAACGAAAAATCCACATCTCGAAATAACTCAACAAACATCCAAGTAAAAAAAGAGAGTCAAAAATGGGTTACAATAAGTACAATACAAAGCCAAGATCTTGACGTCTTGATTCATTCCTTCAACTTGAGGTGAAAGAACGAAAATTGTGACGTCGAACACTATACACATTACCAGGGCCGACTCAACAAGATCGGGGGCCTAAAGCCAAACCTTAAAGAGAGGCCCTAATATTTTGAGAAGTATTTTGTTTCTTTAATCTCTTTAATAATTTTATTCTTGACTTCACTTGCCAATGCGTTTAATAATTCACTTTGTATATTATGTCCAAGGTAATGACTATGAATTTCGTCATGCTTATTCTTCAAATATGTTCTTGCATAGCTGGATCAAATTTATTAATCATTTCAATTAGGCTTTAAAAATTACCGTTACTTTCTTGATAGATCTTTCCATTTGTTCCCCTAAATGCTAAATTATTTTTTCAAAGAGTTTTGATCACGTCAATAATTCTTGATAATACATTTTTCCATTGCACTTTATCTCTATCAATTTGTTCCTGCACAACTTTATCAATTGTTTTTTTAATGCAATCTCATTTCTAAATCAATACACGAGCTCATATTATTAATAATATGTTCATTCTTTACTTCATGGACTTTGAGCTTCACACAAAAATTTCTCCACTCATTACTACTTTCACTAGCTAGTTTACTATTGCAAATAATAGAAGTTGTACTAAATAATTTACAACAAAAACAAAAAAAAAAATTATCCAAATTTTTAGAGTAGATTAATCATTTTCTTTCATGCTTTTCTCCGTTTACCAATTTTTGAATATAGTGTGTTGTAGAAAAATGTTGTATGTATTTATCTTGTGGAAAATTATATCAGTCATTCTAAATGGTCCATTTTCTACTAATAGATCTCTCAATTTTTTATCTACATTATTCCATTGACTTGGATCTTATATATTTTTAGGGATGCAATTATTTAAATTATCTAGGAGTTCTTGATATCGGGAACAATGTCACATTTTCACCAACTTCTTCTAGATTTTATTCTTGGATATTATTATCATCTAAATGAATTCGATTGGTGACTTGTTCATTCGAAATATTTATTATCTGTCAAAAATCTATCAAGGGCTCATTTTTAAGATTTATTTAATTCTTCAAGTTTTCTCTCTTTTTTGCAAAATCGGAATCATGTTTTCTAGTTGACATATTAAGATTGAATAAATTTTCATAATAGTTCAAACAATTTACATATACTTAAGAATATCAACAATAACAATTTTTCAAGAAAAACTATAAAACCTCTTACACATTGTTTTTCCTCAAAAAATTAATATAATTTTTTTAATAATATGTATAAGTAGTTTTTTATAAAATGCGGCCCCCAAAATCTATGGGGCCCTAAGTGATGGCTTTAGTGGCCTAGTGGTTAAGACGACCCTGCACATTACGACGGAGTCATGATAAGTAAGGACAAACTAAAGTAAATAAAGCATTTTCGAACGAAAATTGATCATTACAAAGTTATGAAAAACAGCACAATTAGAGTGGCAATAGCTTGATACCAAACTTCCAAAATCCATATACTCTAGTCATGCTTGGTAACGAAAAGGCTAATAACTCAACGAGAACGAGAAATCTATTTCTTACTGAGAACTAGCGAGAAAACAGAACAAACAAGCAAATACTATTGTACTAAAAGCAAAAAATTAAGACTTAAACCAACAAAGGAGGTATAAAATCAGTTGGCCATACCAAACAACAAATTACAGTTAGAATAAAAAAAAAATAAAAAAATGAAGAAGTATACCTTCTTCGGAGCAGCAATTGGACGACAACGAGCTTGAAAGAGAGCGACTTCTCGCACAACTTCGACTCGAGCAGCAAACCAAGAAATTCAAAGCAACTTCAGACGAAACCTTTCTCAGAACTTAGAATTAGAAAATCGCTTTAAAATTTCTTGAATGTAAAATGAGTATTGTCAAAGAACTAAGCTCTGAAAAACAAAACCCCTCTCCTTCACTTGAGTGTAGAGGGTTATTTATAGGGGGGGGAAATGGGGCGATTGGGGGGAAAATCCGTTGGAAAAAATTCACACAAAATTTGAATTTTCCTTTACTCCTTTTCGAGATCAACAGTGAAGGGGGATGGGAAAAATAGTGACTTCCACGAAAAGAGGACGACGAAGTGATAGATTAGGTTGTTAGGGTTATGGGTTTGCAGATGGGTGTCGATATTTCCGGGTTGCAGCGCGATTTGCTCTATGAATTTCGATTTTTGCGTGAAGAAGAAGAAGAAAACGTACAGGGATCGATACTGTACGTATGTTGTATGTATTGCTGTTGTATTTTGTATGCTGATGGGTTTCTTTTGTGGGAATGGGCGGTTGGGCCAGTTGGGATTGTTGTTTGGAATTGAACTTGGGCCACTGAATGAAAAAGGGGTCCAAATCATGGTCTTAATTGTCAAATTTTGGGCTTAAAGGGGGGTTGAAAGATTTTATGAAAAGTGGCTAAATGAATTGCAAAATTAGCCACCTTAAATTTAAAATTTAGCCAATTTGAGTTAACTTGATGACTTCGGCTAAACCTAAATAAGACGAATTTGTATAATTAACTAACGAGTTTCTTAATCTTAACGAAATAAAATAATTAATTTACATATAAACCAAATGACTTTGAATTATAACTATAATTTAAACTAAACTAATTTAATAGATTATTTCATTAAAATAAAATCCTTTTGAGATAATTTTTTATGAATATTCATAAAATATACTAATTATACATATTTATATAAAACACATATATTCTTTAAAAATTATACAACTATTCAAAATAACTTGAAAACTATATTTTTTTCGAAAATTTTATAAAACTAATTATTTTTAAATCGTTTGCAATTGAAGAAGCTCGATGGTTAATATACATTGTGAAGGTAAAAAATTGGGCGTCAACATTACTTTGTAAATATGGATCACTAAATCACAAAATAGTACATTACATACAATTGGACCATGAACATGTAGATATAGAGTTAAGGCCCAGTTTTTTAAGAAAACCTTGCAGAAAAGGGCCCTCAATTATAAGGATTAGTTTAGTAGCACCCTCCAAAGTATTAATGTCTTCCCAAGCTTTTGAAGTCTTTTAAACTTGAGAGTTAATTTGGGAATCTCCAAGAATTTTACCATCTTTACCCTCTCCATTTTCACTGTCCAAGGATGAAATATTAACTGGATAAACTTCGCAATTGACTTTTGTGGGCTGCTCTTGATCCACCTTTACCACGGTAGGTAATTCTTTTTTTGTTGCGACGTTGTTTGACTTAGAATTTCTGTATATTCCATATAATATCATTTGGAGCACTCCTAGTATCATTCCCGATATATTTGGTACCTGATTTTTTATTATGTGCCGGAAGAACAACAATTAGAAGAAAAACCAAACATTAGTCACATGAATTTATGGGGACAAATTATGTTAAGCCAATTTAACTTATAATCCTATTAGGTTATCTAAATAATAATTATATGCATGTAATTGTTTATCCTAGATGACATTTAGTGTGTTTATGCGACATTTTTCACAGATTGAGAGTCAATTTGACTAATCTTCGTGTTAATTTAGATCAACTCAACATTTTAAAAATTAAACTTAGATTTTTTAAAAGCAACACAAAAAGTACCAAGACAAGTATCAATCTTTCTCATTACAGTTCAATGAAAACATATATTTTAAAATGATGATTAAAGCTCAAATAGTTTGAATCTCAAAAAATAAAAAGTGTCACATAAATTGTTATTAAGGGAGTATATATTTACCGCGACATAGACGTCCTTCAAAAGTAAACCATACAAAAACCACATTACAGCACTAACTGTAAGAGCTAATGACAAGTTAAATGGCATGAATTCCACACTTTTGGTCCTTATTACACGTCCCTGCAATTTTACAAAAGAAAAAAAAAACAGAATTAAATGGCGTTTATAATTAGAGAACTGTCAAGGGACTAAATAACTAAGTTATCATAATTTAAAATTTAAAGAACACCCTAAGCCCCTAACTATAAAAGCATCAAAAGAATCGTGACTTGAACTTTCACCTTATTAGTGAACGTTGGATTAACCTACCCTATTTTCCGTAAAACGAAAAAATAATATAAATATATATATATATATATTCAAAGTGAATTACCATAATGCTTAGAGGTGCAACAAATACACTGATAGAAAAAGCCATGCAAATCCATCCAATAACTTCAGCTCTTTTGGTTCCTTGGCATAAAATTTGTGTGAGGAAAAGAATCAATCCAAAGACACCAAAATTCAACAGTAGGACAAGTCCTAGTGTTTTCATCTGCAAGACAATTTCAAATTTCATAAATCACAAAATCGCGTTACAATAAAATAGGCACACACATATATATGGAATTTATATGTATACCCTTGCTTTTTTTGTAGCGTAAGTAAAATAAATCGCGACGTAAATGGTCTCAGCAATGCAGCCAAAAGAGTTGATGGTGATGAGAAGTGTAACATTGGTTTTAACCATTGCATAGTAAATCCAAAGCATTGCACTAAATAATCCAACAACATATGGTAATGAATGGAACCCTTCTGATGATTTCTTCTTAACGATCCTGTAAAATGTTGGCCTGCAAAATCATGATATGTTGAAAATAAAAAATTGTGTATAAATTAAAGTTTATATGTGTAATTATTTTTGGAGAAATAACTTACACTGGGGCAATAAACACCATGAAGGAAACTAAGTTACCTGCAACATTGTCACAAATGGAAAAGACATATTAATTACTTCTCCTATATATATTTCTCAAACAAAAAAAATTATTCTATTTTAATGCATGTAATTATAATTTTATCTATTTTGAGGTGTTAATTTATTAGTAAGAATTAGTTTAGATATACTTCCTTGATCCAACTAGATTGTTATTTGTAAGAGCATATTAATAGAAACAAAATAGAACCAACTTGCTTGAAAAGAGTAATTCTATAGCTAAACAGTAAAATTGGTTGCTGATTCTATGCTACGAGTGAAGTTAATAACTATAACTAATAAACAAGGCATGCACATGAAAATATGATTGAAATTTTACCCAAAATGCCAAAGGTGAAGACCAAAGGATGAGTATGAGAGACACTAGTCATTTTTTATTTTCTTTCTTCTCTTCTCTAAGAAAGAATTAGAATTAAAATTAAGAGTAAAATGTAAAGGCTAATTAGTGTTTGTTGATGATAAACAAGGGTGATGGTCACATATTTATAGTACATGAAGAAGAGTTTATGCATAGAATTGTTACTTAAGCACGACAAAATGCTGACACTATATATTAGCCCCCACTAACTAGAAAAAATATAATTAAACTAGCTGGAAAACTCCTATCTCCTCCGCAACTCTAGCAAAACTAACTATTAAAAATTCGTTTAAGCACCATCAATAAACAGTTTTCACACCATTAGACAGTAATAGTTAGGTAATAATAATATTTAAATTCTATATTTTGAGATAGATATTTTTGGGTGATAGTACATGCAAATTTTAAATTCTTTTATCTCCTTAGCTTTTAGCTGTTCAGTATTTCAAACAAAAAAATTCATTTTAATATATCAAAAAAAGATAATTACGTTTTTTTTAATTTCTCAAATCGTTTATCAAGACCTGAGACTTAAGTTCTACGCTTTGACCAGTAAACGATACTTCTTTTGTTTCTTTTATCTGTCACATTTTGCTTCATGAGAGTCAATTTAACTAATCTTCTAAAAGTAAAATTGAATTAGATTAATTCAATATTGCAAATTTAAAATTTAGATATTTAAAACTATATGAAAATTTTCTATTAATATGATAAAAGAATACATCTTAAAATATTGATCAAAATTCATACCATTTAACTTTTTAAAAAACAAAACGAACCACGACAAGTAACAGAGCAGGGCAAGGGAGGGGGGGGGGGGGTTTGAAATTGGGGCTATTAATTTAATAATAAATAATAATATAAAAGATCTTTTAAGATAACGATGCATGTAACTTAAATCGAAAAAGGAATGGGACATAGCATTTCGTGGCCGTCTATTTTTGGAGGACTGAACTTTTAGTCCATTGTACTTTTACCAGAAGCTAGTACTTTTTAAAAAGAAAATTATAGTTACATAGGAGATCTGATAACGGAGAGAGAAAACGAATTGGAAATATTTAATCGATGTTTACGTTAAATCAATTTAAATTATTAAAATTAAGTAATTAATTAAATAAATAAAAGTACACATTAACTTTTTATAATAAAATAATAGTTATGTATATTCTAATATACATATCATGTATATATTTGATATGTTGATTTGACGTAAATATTTGATAGAAATAAAGCCATAGATCTTGGTTGTTAGATAAATTTAGTTTGGTTTGTTTTTCCTCTATTCGGTTCAGCTTTTTTCGGTTTGGTTATTTAGTTATGTCAATAATTAATAACATATATAACCATAGTAATAATATTTAATCCCTTAAATATTCTTTCTAATATAAATCATCAGTAAAACTTAAAGCACAATACTTATAAGTATACATATTATAGATGTAATTCAAACATAAAATATAAACGTAATCATCATGAAAGGCAATAACCAAAAAGGAACAAAAGTGGTTAACTCCAACTTAATTCTAAACCTAAACATTATATAT